>NC_057810.1:290878668-291178668 GCF_018294505.1 Triticum aestivum | reverse complement strand
TGTTTCGTACGGATGCCTTTCGGTTTGAAGAATGCTGGTTCAACATTTGCAAGGGTAGTCCATGACGCTTTTGAACCGCAAATGCACAGAAATGTGGAAGCCTACATGGATGACATAGTGGTCAAGAGCAAGGACAAGGCGACTCTGATTCAAGATTTAGACGAAACCTTTGCAAATCTGCGCAAGATCAACCTCAAGCTTAACCCCGAGAAGTGCGTGTTTGGAGTCCCCTCCGGCAAGCTTCTCGGGTTCTTTGTGTCTCAACACGGAATTGAGGCCAATCCCGACAAGATCAAGGCCATTGAGCAGATTGAAGCACTGAAGCGCGTCAAGGATGTACGAAGACTTGCCGGTTGCGTAGCTGCTCTCAGCAGGTTTATCTTTAGGTCTGCTGAGCGCGCCCTGCCATTTTTCAAAATATTGAAAAAGGCAGGTCCAATGAAATGGACTCTGGAAGCGGAGGCTGTGCTGCAGGACTTGAAGAGATACCTGTCCTCCACTCCAACACTTGTCGCACCTAAGCCACAAGAGAAGTTGCTGCTGCATATAGCGGCAACCAATCAAGTGGTTAGTGCTGCGTTAGTAGCAGAGAGGGAGGCGGATGATGAGCCAGCAACCACGGCAGACACATCCAGCGACAAGCAAGGGACTTCACCGGCAAGCTCTAGTCCCGACAAGGATGGATCTGCGCAGGAGCATGAGAAGAGGCAGAAGAAAATGGTGCAGCGCCCAGTTTACTTTGTCAGTTCCCTTCTGCAGGGAGCTAGGTCAAGGTACTCTGGTGTGCAGAAGTTGCTTTTCGGCCTTCTCATGGCCTCGAGAAAGCTGCGTCATTACTTCCAAGCACATGAGATCACAATCGTCACTTGTTTTCCGCTGAGGAGGATACTTCAAAATCCCGAAGCAACAGGCAGGATTGTCGAGTGGGCACTGGAACTGTCAAGCTTTGGCCTCAAGTTTGAAAGCACTTCAACTATCCAAAGCAGAGCATTGGCAGAGTTCATAGCAGAGTGGACGCCAACACAAGATGAAGAAATTCCAGAAACGAGCATCCCCGTTAAGGAAGCAAGCAAAGAATGGCTGATGTACTTTGATGGTTCCTTCTCGCTGCAAGGCGCCGGTGCGGGCGTGCTACTTGTCGCACCCACCGGAGAGCACCTCAAGTACGTAGTCCAGATGCTCTTTCCCAAGGAGCAAGCAACGAACAATACTGCAGAGTATGAAGGTTTGCTTGCCGGTCTCAGGATCGCAGCAGACCTTGGGATCAAGAAGCTCATTGTCAGGGGTGATTCACAGCTTGTCATCCGCCAAGTGAACAAGAATTATCAGAGTCCATTGATGGAAGCTTAAGTTGATGAAGTCAGGAAGCTAGAAGAGCACTTTGACGGCCTGCAGATGGAACATGTTCCAAGAGCTCAGAACGACGTTGCTGATGGCCTGTCAAAGTGCGCCGCACTTAAGTTACCTGTGGAACCAGGGATCTTTGTGCTCAAGCTGACTCAACCATCTGTAACGCCATCGACTGGACAGAGCAAGAAGAGAAAGTTGATTTCTGGTGACTATTTTCCGGCGGAGCTCCCCGAAGCCGCCGCCAAGAAGGTCATCAAAATCAACACCAAGGGTGCTGAGGAGCAGTCTGCTCTGGCGAGCCCTAGGGCTTGTTCTGTTGAAGCAGACGCTCCCGACAAGTTTTGCTCTGGCAAGCTTGCCGGGGAATGTCAAGCTCCGGCTGAGCCGCAGGTTCTTGCCATAGAAGCAGATGTTCCCGCAGTAGCAGATGTGCCTTTAGTCCTTGTTGTCGAGCCGCAAGCTCCAGCATGGGCACAGTAGATTGTCCATTTCCTTCAGACAGGAGAACTTCCCGAAGAGCAAGAAGAAGCAGAAAGAGTAGCCCGGCAGTCAAGTATGTACCAGTTTGTCGACAACACACTGTACAGAAGAAGACTCAACGGTGTGAAATTGAAGTGTATTCATCGGGAAGGCGGACAAGAACTGTTGGCAGAGATACATGGAGGCATATGTGGTCACCACATTGGCGCAAGAGCACTTGCCGGCAAAGCGTTCCAGTAAGGTTTCTTTTGGCCGACAGCCCTCTAGGATGCAACTGCACAAGTAACCAAGTGTGAAGCGTGCCAGTTCCATTCCAAGCAGATACACTAGCCAGCTCAAGCTCTCCAGACGATCCCTTTATCCTGGCCATTTTCGGTCTGGGGGCTCGATATCCTCGGCCCCTTTCCCCAAGCTGTCGGGGGCTTTGAGTACTTGTACGTTGCAATCGACAAGTTCACAAAGTGGCCGGAAGTGGAAGCAGTGAGGAACGTGATAGCACAGTCAGCAGTCAAGTTCTTCAGGTCGATTGTCTGCCATTTTCCTAATAGGATCATCACCGACAACGGCACGCAATTCACGAGCCGCACCTTCATGCAGTACGTCCAAGATCTTGGCGCCAAGGTCTGCTTCGCTTCTGTTGCTCATCCAAGAAGCAACGGTCAAGCAGAGAGGGAAAACGCTGAAGTGCTGCGCGGGCTCAAGACCAGAAATTTCGACAGGCTGCGCAAGTGCGGAAGGAACTGGATCGAGGAGCTGCCGGTGGTTCTTTGGTCAATCAGGATGACGCCAAATCGAGCCACTGGCCAGACACCTTTCGCTCTAGTCTATGGAGCAGAGGTAGTTCTCCCCACGGAACTCGTATACGGGTCACCTCGAGTGCTCGCTTATGATGAGCTTGAGCAAGAGCAGCTGCGACAAGATGACGTGCTGCTCCTTGAGGAGGACCGTCTTCAGGCTGCTGTACGAGCTGCTCGATACCAGCAAGCTTTGTGCCGCTACCATAGCCGCAAAGTTAATGCCAGAAGTTTCGAGGAAGGCGACCTTGTTCTTTGGCGCGTACAGTCCGCCAAGAATTCCAACAAGTTGACGCCAAAGTGGGAAGGCCCTTACCGGGTGAAACGAGTCACTAGGCCTGGCGCTGTCCGCCTTGAGACCGAAGATGGCACTCCGGTGAGCAACTCTTGGAACATTGAGCATCTTCATAAGTTTTACCCGTAGGGCGCGGTTACCGGAACCCGTTCCGGCAACCACCTTTTGTACAAGTCTTGCCGATGTTGCATGTAATCCTTTGTACAAAGCCGGGCACAGATCCCGTGCATAAGTAAAGGTCATGTGCTCCGCACATCTTGTCAATTTCATGCTTTCTACTTTATATTTGCATGCGTTACCTGACACTTTGTGCAGCACCTAGCCCCGGTAAGCAATAACGAGCCGTAAGGCTCCATATATTTATTTTCTCTTCTTTATTTTTATCAAAAAGGAAAGGAAGGTTCCCTCGCACACAAGTTTGCCGGGGGGAATGGAGAAGATAATGGTGTGGACCAGGCATCAAGGAAGTTTCGCCTTACCGGAAAGCAAACGACAGAAAAGCTAAGTTGCCAAAGTTTGAGCAATCAATTTTAAATTTTTTTAAGTTATCTTCCTTGAACGACCGTGCTTTGTATGGAAAACCTATGCGCGGAGGAACCAACTCGTAGCTAGTTGCGCCCTTACTTTGTTTCGAGTCCGCTCAGCAATTTAAGTGAGCTGCGACTAGTTGCGACAAGGTTTCATGCCGGTAGCGGCACCGCCAGCAGGCTGCTGACGTCCCGCACTCAGCGCTCGCGGCTAAGGTGCCTGCGCCGACAAGTTCCCTAAAAGCGTAGGGCAAAAACATACAAAGGAAGGAATCAAGTAAAGGAAAGAACATAGCAAATCTCTACCCAAAATAGAGTTATATTACAAGATAGCTTGTCGCAGCTCTAACAGATTGTTCTCATGACATGACTAGCAGCGACAACGAGAAAGATAAAACGGGCGGCCTAATCTACGCGATCGCCCTCAACCCTCTTGATTCCGCTCACCTTGTCCACAATGGGTGCGACAAGGGCCTTGAGCACTTCCAGATCAGCATCCGGCGGCAAGGACTTGAGGACGTTGGTGAAGTTGAGGCCTGGGTTGCGGAAGGCCACCTTCATCAGCACCTTCTGGAGAGCTCCTGCGCAGATCTTGCGCGACTCGTCGGCCAGCTGCTTTGGGATCTTCTCCCGGAGTCGCTGGAGGGCCGTCGCCAAGCCTTTGAAGAACAAGCTGAGCTTGGCGCTGGGTTGGAGGTGCTCATCGGAGGATTACCCGAGATCCTCCATCCCTAGCTGCGCCAGCTCCCCGTCGATGGCGGCGGCAAGATCCACAAGACCCTCAGTCCAGTGCTCCACAATCTCCCTGAAGGCGTCGTGGGCGGCAGCAGCATTCGCCAGCAGCGCCTCGTCGGCCTTGATCTTCTCTGACAAGGCCACCTCCCGCTCCCTGGCGCCGTCCAGCGTCTGAGTCAAAGTAGCCAACTTCAACTCAAGATCCGCATTGGAGTCCTTGGCGGCGCTAAGCTCCTTGCTCCTCTCTGCGAAAAGGCCTTGCAGCTCATCATGAGCGGCAGCGTCCTTCTCACGCTCACGCTTGAGCGCGGCAAGCTCCTCGCCGCTCGCCCTGAGATCGGCTTCCAGCTGCGCCACCTTCGTCTCCAGCTCCTTCTTGGCGGCCTCGGCAGCTGCGGCAGCATCCTTTGCCTCCTTGAGAGCCCCGCCAATTGCTTGCTCGCGCGCGGCAAGCTCCTCCTCATGGCTGTCAAGGTTGACCTTGCGCTGCGTCAACTCTCCTTCCTGCGCAAATAGATTTTCGGCGACAAGCCGTTGCTTCTCTTCAACTTCAGCCTTCTCGAGGAGGAAGGCTTTCCGTTCCTCAAGAAGTTGCTCCCGCTCCTCCGCCAGGGACCGGAGAGCTTCCTGCCTGAGACCCCAGAGCTCCTCCGCACGCTTCTCGATATCCACTCTCGCCTTCGCGACAAGCGCCTCTCGGGATGCCAGCTTGGCTTGTCGGGCGTGGTAGAGCGACAACAGCTTCTGCAGCAGCCGCTCCTCCTCAGGCTCGTCGCTGCTGCTACTTGGCGCGTCGACCAGCGCCAGCCCAGCGGAGGCAAGCACCTCTTCGTCAAAAGTTTCTCCTTCGACCGGCGCCCTGGAGCTCGACGCCCAGGGGAGCTTGATGAAGACGCCATTGCCGGCCTTCAAGTAGGCGCCGGGCTGGGGCTCCTCGGAGCCTGGCGCTGCAGCAGCGGCAGAAGGATCGGCGGTCGGTGCAGCGCCTGGCGCTCCTGCGGCCTCGGTATCCGTGTACTAAAGTAGGGGTACCTTAGTATCCCGAACTTGTGCACGGGCAGTCGCAGCGTCCCGCGGCAAGGCTTGCCGGACGTCCGCCAAGATCCTCCGTAGCTCATATTGATGCCATTCAAGAACAAAGTATTTTAACTAAGAAGACGAGGCCCCGGCAAGAGTAACTCGCCAGGAAGGACAAGGCCCCGGCAAGAGGAGCTCGCCGGGAAGGCCAACCAAGGCACTACGAAGAACTTGCCGCGATGCGCCGCGCGTCCCGGCAAGACCCGACAAGCAACAAGCTCTCGGGTGCGGCAAGACAACGACCGCGGCAAGGCGCTTACCGCGGCGAGGCTACCACTCTGCACCCATGCTCTAGCGCATCCGACAACGTGTCGCCGCAGGGTCGCTCCTGGTGCACGTGGCGGGTAGCTGTGCAGCCAAGCGGTGCGAGGTGACAAGTGAAGATGACTAGAAAGCCATCGTGGCGATCGGTGGCGCCCCTAACGGTCGTTTCTCTTGCACTGTTTGGGCGACCGGACGGGCATTAAATGCCCTTGTCCCCTACCGTCAGAGTTAGGTAGGGGGCACTGTTGGTAGCGGTTGTACCAACCCCCGTTTTTACCTTTTTTACCCCTCTCTCTACGCTGCCACCTGTCGGTGACCCCTTTAAACTATAAAAAGGAGGCCCATGCGCACGTAGAGGGGGTTTGACTCATTCGGAACTACAACGCACCCACACTCTCAAGCGAGAACAAAATAGAAACACAAAGCAGCAGTAGGAGTTTTATCTCTCCGGAGAGCTCCGAAGCTGGGTAAAATCCCTCGCCTGCTTCGCCTCGATCTGCTCTTCGTGCGCCCTCCGCTCCCTTGCTGGACCGAAAGGGGCCCTGCCCCATAGGTGCTCGTTCCCCATGACATCTTTGGTGCGCCAGGTAGGGGGTGCGTCGAGGTTGTGCGAACCTGATCCTGCGTTTGTACGCGCTACATCAACATCTTCATCGACATGCCACCGAAGAAGAAGGCTTCGGAGGTGGCCGCTCCATCTACGTCTATCCTACCGCAACGGGAGCAAACGGGCGGTGGGGTAGACGCCGGCGGAGGAGCGGGCACCGGCGGGGGGACTCACATTGTCACCCGGTCCAAGGACAAGGCCCCGCAAGCTTCAGCGTCTGTACATCCGCCGCACCCCTACCAGGAGGTGCAGGATCGACAAGGCCACGGTGCTCCTAGCACCGTACTCGCGCTAGAACAAGGCCAAGCTGGTGGATCACGGCACGCTCAAGGCCAACATGCGCGTCAACATACTGGCGCGAGCGCGGGACGGTCGCCTGGATGAGATGTTGCTCCTTCTAATAATGTTAGAAGTTTGAGCATATCCCGCACCTCGCGTCGCTCGCCACCGCCACCCAAGACTCCAGAGGAAGCACTGGCCCGAGCCCAGCTGCTTCTAGATTACACCCCAGCGCCAGACAAGATCGACGACTGGAGGGCCACTATTCAGAGCCTCATCGGCTTCGCCAACGGCGACAAGCCCCGGCAACCGAGCACATCGAAGCCCCGGCAAGACGCCCAGGCGCAAGCCGACGCCGACAAGACCGCTGGGGGTGCCACCACCGTGCACTCCCCGCCCCGAAGGCCAAGATCGCTGACTCGCCGGGCCAACCTCGACACCGACTCCACCGCATCGTCGGACCCGCGAGCTTGCCGCGATCAACATCAAGTTCTCCAAGAATGACGACACGAAGACGCTCGTAGTCGCATCGAGCGCCGAAGAGAAGCGCGGCGTCAGTCGGACCAGCGCGCTGGGCCCACTGTTGATGTGCATGCGCCAGGGGAACCAGGCGACTTGCCATACGCGGTAGGTTGCCCTTCGTTCACCCGTGAGCTGCGGCAGGTCCAGTGGCCCAGTACCAAAAACTTCAAGCCAGATGTACCTGAGAAGTACGATGGCAGGATACATCCGTCGGAGTTCCTCAGCATCTACACCCTCGCGGTGCAGGCTGCCGGGGGGCGCGACGAGAAGATCCTCGCCAACTACTTCCCGCTGGTGCTCAAGCCCAACGTCAGATCTTGGCTCATGCACTTGCCAGACAACTCCATCTCTTCGTGGGCGGACCTGTGTCATCAGTTTGTCGGTGCCTTCACAGGCGGCCACAAACCCCATGGCCAGGAGAGCGATCTTCATCTGCTCGCCCAGAAGGAAGGAGAACCCCTGCGCAAGTACATACAGAGATTCAGCCAGGTACAGCGCAACATCCCAGATGTCCACCCTGCCGCGGTTATCAGCGCGTTCCATCAGAACGTGCATAACCGCAGGATGAGGGAGGAGATGGCGATGTGCAAAATTAGAGATGTCAGCGAGCTATATGCTCTGGCCGACAAGTGTGCACGAGCTGAAGAGTGGAGGAAACTTCCCGGAGAGAACGCAGGAGCAGAAGGATCTGACAGTGAGGACCCCGCCCTGGCAAAGAAGAACCAGAGGCGGAATAACAGAAAGAGGAAGGCTAAGGATGTGCTAGTTGTCGAGCAGTCCGACAACGGAGGTGGCATCGAGAAGGCCAAAGCTGGTGACTACGGCGAGGCTGTGGTGGCCGCTGACAAGCAGGACGGCTCCGGCAAGCAGTACTGCAAGATCCACCGCACCAAGGGCCATGACCTCCAGGCCTGCAAGAAGGTTGAGCAGCTTGTTGAGCTACAGAAAGCTGAATACGAGCGCCGCGACAAGGAGAAGGCCCAGGAAGGTGGCGGAGGATCCGGCAAGAAGCGTCCCGCCCAGGGAGGGCGTCGCGGCAAGGCCAAGCAGCGGCAAGGAGACAGGCCTCTCCGCGGCCGTGACAAAGACGAAGATGAAGATGAAGATGATGAGATGGAGGAAGATGAGGCCGACGAGCAGGAGTTTCAGAAGGCAACAGAGGTTTTGTGCGTTGACGGCGGTGCCTCTCTGCACACCTCGCACCGCCATCTCAAATAGTGGATGCGGGAAGTGAACGCAGCAGAACCGTCCGTCGAGTCGCGCAAGCCCCTGAAGTGGTCCAGCGCGCCCATCATCTTCGACGTTGAGGATCACCCTGACCGCATAACTGCGGTCGGGTGCTTGCCGATGTTGGTTTCGCCAACAATCCGCAACCTCAAGGTCATGAAGATGCTGGTTGACGGCGGGGCCGGCCTGAATTTGATCTCTTCCGTGGTACTCAAGAAGCTCCAGATCCCTGACAGCAAGCTCGAAGAGACCGGCACCTTTCAAGGAATCAACCCGGGAAGGAGCAAGCCGAAGGGGGAGATCACACTACTAGTAACGTTTGGCAGCGAGCTGAACTTCAGGACAGAGAGAGTCACATTCGACGTTGCTGATTTTCCATTGCCCTGCAATGGGATACTTGGCCGTCCAGCGCTTGCCAAGTTCATGGCAGCCTCTCATCACGCCTACAACGTGCTCAAGATGCCCGGTCCGATAAGTGTCATTTCTGTCCATGGCGACAAGAAAGATGCACTTATCTGTACCGACAAGATCTACCGGGAAGCAGCAGCCGCAGCAGAACGCAAACCACTTGCCGCTGAAGCTCCCGGGGGGAAGAAGAAGACCAAGTCCGGCAAGAGTAGCTCTGATGCCCACTCCGGCAAGCGCACCTCTTCGGAGTGCTGCGCTACCGTCGAGGACGCACCATCGAGCTCCACCGGCAGGTGCAAGAAGGCAAAGACAGCTTCACCAGAGACCAAGAAAGTGGCCGCCAAGGAGGACGGCACTAGTGGTACCTTCACCATTAGTGCCACGCTTGACCCTAAATAGGAAAGCGGGCTCGTTGCTTTCCTGCGGGCGAATGTCGATGTGTTTGCATGGCAACCATCTGACATCCCCGGTGTTCCCAGGAAAGTAATTGAGCACCACCTTGCCGTCTGCCCTCACGCGCGGCCCGTCAAGCAGAGAGTCAGAAAACAAGCAGTAGAACGCCAAGAGTTCATTGCAGAGGAGATCAAGAAGTTGGAAGCAGCAGGCTTGGTCCGAGGAGTACTCCATCCAACGTGGTTAGCCAATCCAGTAGTCTTGTGCAAAGCGAACGGGAAGTGGAGGCTTTGTATTGACTTCACTGATGTTAATAAAGCTTGTCCCAAGGATCCATTTCCCTTGCCGCGCATTGACCAGATTGTCGACTCCACGGCAGGATGTGATCTGCTTTCATTCCTTGATGCATACTCAGGATATCATCGGATCTTCATGACGGGAGAGGATGAAGAGAAAACCGGATTCATTACTCCATGTGGCACGTACTGCTTTGTACGGATGCCTTTCGGACTAAAGAATGCTGGTTCAACATTTGCAAGAGTAGTCAGTCATGCTTTTGAGCCACAGCTGCACAGAAATGTAGAAGCTTACATGGATGACATAGTGGTCAAGAGCAAGGACAAAGAAACTTTGATCCAAGATCTGGATGAGAGTTTTGCAAATCTGCGCAAGATCAATCTCAAGTTGAATCCCGAGAAGTGCGTGTTTGGAGTTCCTTCCGGCAAGCTTCTCGGATTCTTTGTGTCCTAGCAGGGGATCGAAGCCCATCCCGACAAGATCGAAGCCATTGAACAGATCGAAGCACCGAAGCGCGTCAAGGATGTGCGAAGACTTGCCGTCTGTGTTGCTGCTCTCAGTAGGTTCATCTCTAAGTCTGCTGAGCGCGCCCTGCCATTTTTCAAAATCTTGAAAAAGGCAGGTCCAATGAAATGGACTCCGGAAGTGGAGGCTGCGCTGCAGGACTTGAAGAGATACCTATCCTCCACTCCAATACTTGTCGCACCTAAGCCACAAGAGAAGTTGCTGCTATATCTGGCGGCAACCAATCAAGTGGTTAGTGCTGCATTAGTGGCGGAGAGGGAGGCGGATGATGAGCCAGCGACCGCGGCAAGCGAGTCCAGCGACAAGCAGGGGACTTTCCCAACAAGTTCTGGTTCCGGCAAGGATGGATCTGCGCAGCCACAAGAAGAGAAACAGAAGAAGATGGTGCAGCGCCCAGTTTACTTTGTCAGTTCCCTTCTGCAGGGGGCTAGAGCAAGGTACTCTGGTGTGCAGAAATTGCTTTTCGGCCTTCTCATGGCCTCGAGGAAGCTGCGCCATTACTTTCAAGCACACGAAATCACAGTTGTCACTCGCTTTCCGTTGAAGAGGATATTGCAGAATCCAGAAGCAACAGGCAGGATTGTCGAGTGGGCGCTGGAATTGTCAAGCTTTGGCCTCAAGTTTGAGAGTACTTCAACTATCCAGAGCCGAGCATTGGCAGAATTCATAGCACAATGGACGCCAACACCTGATGAAGAAACTCCGGAGAGGAGCATCCCCGTCAAGGAAGTGAACAAAGAATGGATCATGTACTTTGATGGTGCCTTCTCGCTGCAAGGCGCCGGTGCGGGCGTACTACTCATCGCGCCCACCGGAGAGCACCTCAAGTACGTGGTCCAGATGCACTTTCCCAAGGAGCAAGCAACAAACAATACTACGGAGTATGAAGGCTTGCTTGCCGGACTCAGGATCGCGGCAGACCTTGGGATCAAGAAGCTTATTGTCCGGGGTGACTCACAGCTTGTCATCCGTCAAGTAAACAAGGATTATCAGAGTCCGTTGATGGAATCCTACATTGATGAAGTGAGGAAGTTGGAAGAGCATTTTGACGGCCTGCAAATGGAACATGTTCCAAGAGCTCAAAATGACATTGCAGACGGCCTGTCAAAGTGCGCCGCACTCAAGTTACCTGTGGAACCAGGGATTTTTGTGCTCAAGTTAACTCAACCTTCTGTAACACCATCAACTGGACAAAGCAAGAAGAGGAAGTTGGTTACTGGCGACTACTTTCCGACAGAGCTCCCCGAAGCCGCCGTCAAGAAGGTCCCCAAGATCAACACCGACCGTGCTGAGGGGCAGTCTGCTCCGACAAGCCCTAGGGCTTGTTTCGTTGAAGCAGACGCTCCCAACAAGCTGTGTCCCGACACGCTTGCCGGGGAGCATCACGCTCTGGCTAAATCACAGATTCTTGCCGTGGAAGCAGATGTTCCCGCAGCAGCATTTGCGCCTTTAGTCCTTGTCGTTGAGCCACAAGCTCCGACATGGGCACAGCAGATCGTCCATTTCCTTCAGACAGGAGAACTTCCCGAAGAACAAGAAGAAGCGGAGAGAGTAGCCCGGCAATCAAGTATGTACCAGTTTGTCGATGACATACTATACAGAAGAAGATTCAACGGAGTGAAATTGAAGTGCATTTCCCGGGAAGGTGGACAGAAGCTGTTGGCGGAGATACATGGAGGCATATGTGGTCACCACATTGGCGCAAGAGCACTTGCCGGCAAAGCTTTCTGGCAAGGTTTCTTTTGGCCGACAGCCCTCCAGGATGCAACTGCACAAGTAACCAAGTGTGAAGCGTGCCAGTTCCACTCCAAGCAGATACATCAACCAGCTCAAGCTCTCCAAACAATCCCTTTATCCTGGCCATTTTCGGTCTGGGGCTCGACATTCTCGGCCCCTTTCCCCGAGCTTTCGGGGGCTTTGAGTACTTGTACGTTGCAATCGACAAGTTCACAAAGTGGCCTGAAGTGGAAGCAGTGAGGAAGGTGACAGCACAGTCAGCAGTCAAGTTCTTCAGGTCAATTGTTTGCTGTTTCGGAGTCCCTAACAGGATCATCACCGACAATGGCACACAATTCACTAGCCGCACCTTCATGCAGTACGTCCAAGATCTTGGCGCCCAGATCGTCTTCGCTTCTGTTGCTCACCCGAGAAGCAATGGTCAAGCGGAGAGGGCAAACGCTGAAGTGCTGCGCGGGCTCAAGACCAGAACTTTCGACAGGCTGCACAAGTGCGGAAGAAATTGGACCGAGGAGCTGCCGGTGGTTCTTTGGTCGATCAGAACGACGCCAAATCGAGCCACTGGCCAGACACCTTTTGCTCTAGTATATGGAGGAGAAGCAGTTCTCCCCACAGAACTCGTATACAGATCGCCTCGAGTGCTCGCTTATGATGAGCTTGAGCAAGAGCAGCTGCGGCAAGATGACGCGCTGCTCCTCGAGGAAGATCGTCTTCAGGCTGCTGTACGAGCTGCTTGCTACCAGCGAGCTTTGCGCCACTACCACAGCCGCAAATTTAATGCCAGAAGTTTCGAGGAAGGCGACCTTGTTCTTCGGCGCGTTCAATCCGCCAAGAATTCCAACAAGTTGACGCCGAAGTGGGAAGGCCCTTATCGGGTGAAATGAGTCACTAGGCCTGGCGTTGTCCGCCTTGAGACCGAAGATGGCTTTCCGGTGAGCAACTCCTGGAACATAGAGCATCTTCGTAAGTTTTACCCATAAGGCGCGTTTGCCGGAACCTGTTCCGGCAACCACCTTTTGTACAAGCTTTGCCGCTGTTGCATGTAACCCTTTGTACAAAGCCGGGCGCAGATCCCGTGCATAAAGTTTATGTGCTCAGCACATGTTGTCAAATTTCATGCCTTTTTCTTTTATGCATGTATTATCTGACACTTTGTGCAGCACTCGCCTCCGGTAAGCAATAACGAGCATTAAGGCTCCATATCTTTATTTTCTCTTCTTTCTTTTGTACAAAAAGAAGGTTCCTTCGCCCACAAGTTCACCGGGGGGGAGGAGAGGATAAAGGTATGGACCGGGCGTCGTTCAAAGAAGTATGGCCTTGCCGGGACACAGATGACAAAAAAAAGCTAAGTTGCCAAAGTTTGAGCATGATCAGTTCTTAAAATTTTAAGCTATCCTCCTTGAACGACTGTGCTTTGTATGAAAAACCTGTGCGTGGAGGAACCTCCTCGTAGCTAGTTGCGCCCTTACTTTGTTTCGAGTCCGCTCAACAACTTAAGTGTGCTGCAACTAGTTGCGACAAGGTTTCTTGCCGGAGCCGGCACCGCCAGCGAGCTGCTGATGTTCCGCACTCAGCACTCGCGGCAAGCGTGCTCCGGCACCGCCAGCGAGCTGCTGATGTTCCGCACTCAGCACTCGCGGCAAGCGTGCCTGTGCCGGCAAGTTCCCTAAAAGCGTAGGGTAAAAACATACAGAGAAAGGACCTAGTAAAGGAGATAGCATAGCAAGCATTGCCCAGAATAAAGTTATATTACAAAAAAGTAACTTGTTGCGGCACTGACTAAATTGTTCTCATGACTTAAATAAACAGCGACAAGGAAAGGAGAAGAAAGATGGTCTAATCCACGCGCTCGCCGTCAACCCTCTTGACCTCATTCACCTTGTCCACGATGGGTGCGACAATGGCTTTGAGTTCTTCAAGATCAGCACCCGCCGGCAGCTTCTTGAGGACGCGGGTGAGGTCGAGGCCCGGGTTGCGGAAGAGTATCTTCACCAACACCTTCTCCAAGACCTTGGCGCAGATTGCGCGCGACTCGTCCGCCAGCTTCTTCGGGATCCTTTCCCGGAGTTGCTGGAGGGCCGTCACCACGCCCTTGAAGAAAAAAGTAAGCTTGGCGCTGGGCGGGAGATTTTCGTCAGTGGAGAACCCGAAGCCCGCCAAGTCCAGTTCCGCCAGCTCCTCGTCGATGGATGCAACGATGTTGACGAGGCCCTCCGTCCAGAGCTCCACCGTGGCCTTGAAGGTGTTCTGAGTCTCGGCAGCCCTCGTCAGCAGTTCTTCGTTGCCCTTGACCTCTTTCTTCAAGTCATCCTCTCGCCTCTTGGCGGCATCCAGCGTTTCCGTCAAGGTGGCCAGCTTCAGCTTCAGATCAGCGCTCGAGTCCTTGGCGGCGTTCAGTTCCTTGATCTTCTCGGCGAGTCGAACTTGCAGATCGCCATGGGCAAGTGCATCCTTGTCGCGTTCGCGTTGGAGTGCGGCAAGCTCTTCATTCTTCCCTTTCATGTCCGCCTCCAGCTGCGTCACCTTCACCTCTAACTCCTTCTTGGCGGCCTCAGCAGCCGCGGCGGCATCCTTCGCCTCCTTGAGTGCCCCGCCAAGTGACTGCTCCCGGGCCTCGAGCTCCTCCTCGTGGCTGTCCAGATTAACCTTTTTCTATGTCAGTTCACCTTCCCGCCTGGACAGCTCCTCGGCGGCGAGCCTCTGCTGCTCCTCGGCTTCAGCCTTTTCCAGGATGAACGCCTTCTTCGCCTCGTCAAGTTGCTCCCTTTCCTCCGCAATGGATCGAAGGGCCTCCTGGTTGCGGCTCTTGAGCTCCTCCGCATGCTTTTCTATGTCAACTCCCGCCCGCGCGACAAGCGCTTCCCGGGACTCAAGCTTCGCTTGACGGGCGCGGTAGAGTGACACCAACTTCCGGAGCAACTGCTCCTCCTCGGACTCGCCACTGCTGCTGTTGGGCGCGTCAACCACTGCCAGCCCAGCAGAGGCGAGTACTTCTCCGTCAAACTCTTCTCCTTCGACCGGCGCCCTGGAGCTCGACGCCCAGGGAAGCTTGATGTATACGCCCTCGCCGGCCTTCAAGTAGGCGCCTGGCTGGGGCTCCTCGGAGCCCGGCGCTGCATCAGCGGCGGAGGGGTCGGCGGTCGGTGCAGCGCCTTGCGCTCCTGCGCCCTCCGGGTCATCAGTACAATCGCCGGACCCCTCGCCAGCTCCTGCACCAGCAGCCTTGGCGGCTTCTTCGTCGGCGGGTTCATCAGCGCTGGCCTCTTCTTCGTCAGTGGCGGCATCTTCAGTATTGCTGGGCGCGCCTTCCTCACTGGTGGCCTCAGTCTCCATCGGGTCTGTGAGAGGGGGATCAGAAGACAGGAAGAGGAAGAAAAAGTCAAGCAAAGATCCAAAAAGAAGATCAGAAGAAAAACCCAAGGGAAGATTTCCGACAAGGAAGGTTACCTGTGCTGGGCTCCGTGACCATGGGCTCCACCACTAAAGGCTCGCTGGTCCCACCCCTCACCGGGGAACTGCTCCTTGCTGGGGACCGCTCTCTTGCCGGAGAACGCTCGCTTGTCGGAGAATCGCCCCTTGGCGGCGTAGTTGAAGCAGACATCACCTCTGGAGCGGCTTCTAGTTCCTCCTGATGGGCTTGCTCCGCTCCTACACGAGCAAATCAACAATCAAGATGTCAGAAAAAGAAGAAACACCCATGCGCGCCCCACAACAGGAAATGAACCAAACACTTACGCTGGGGGCTGTGCTGGGGGCTGCTGCGAGGAGAAGGAACCAGGTCCGTCAAGGTGGTCTCGGACGTGTCTTCTGCCATCACAGCAGGATCGTCCTCGATGACAACCACAGGAATCTTGGCCCTCTTCGCCGCTCTCTCGGCCAGAATCCTGAAATGGAACACGGATTCAGAGGGAAGCAAATCAGATACAAGACAAGCAACAACAAAGATCAAAGAAAAACAAGTACAGTGAGAAAAAAGCCTTACTCCTCCTCCTCTTCTTCCTCCTCGTCGGAGCTCAGCGCAGAGAGGTCGAAATCTGGTACCCTTTCTGTGCGGCGAGGCGGAGGAGTAGACTCCCTTGGACGTTTGCCGGGAGCTGCGGCAGGATCGGGCGTGGCAGCCCGAGAAGACCCCGCCTCAGTTGCCGGCACGGCCTGAGACGCTCCCGCGGCAACGGTACTTGCCGCGGTGGAGCGCGTCCCACGACGCTGCGGCTGTTGGCCTGCTTGCCGCCCTGCTGTGTCTCCAACTCGACGGAGGCGCCTTCTTGGTTGAGCTGGGGGCTGCACTGAGGGCCCCGTCTGTGGCAAGCTGCTTGAAGACGGTTGGCCACTTGCGCCCCCGGCAGGCTCGCTTGCCTCGGCTTCGGGCTCCCCCTCGCCAGCGACCTCCCCGCCAAGGTCCTCTCGGTCGGCAAGGCTTGCCGCCTCGGCCGCCTCTGCCTCCGCCAACATGAAGCCAAACTCGCCCGCGGAGGCGGCTGCCGCCGCCTCTTCGGCCCTGGTGACGATGTACCGCACCTCGTCGTCGGTGGTGTCGCGGGTGAGGAGCCTCTGCTCGTCGGCGTGGACTGCTACCTCCGTCAAGCCATGGAAGAATTGCCGCACGATGTCGTCAGCGGGCTCCATCCAAGTTGGGCTTATCCCGTGCGAGTCGCACTCTAGCATCATTTCGCAGATGCGATCGCGCTGGGAGTTGTTGCACAATGGGATGATGCCCTGCGGCAGCCTGAACCACTCTGGATGGTTGGCGTCATGCTTGAACAACTCCTTCAGCATCCCGTCAAGCTCCAGAACTGTGAAGTTGAAGTTGAGGCCTGGACGCAGCCTCATGATATCCGCCGGGCCGCCAAACAGCCAGGCAGGCCTCCCCCTCTCCTGTAGAGGGGCGATACGGCGACGGAGAAAGTCCATGCCAACGGCCCCAACTGTGAGCCCAGCAAGCTTGAGCCGCAGAATCCTGGTGGTGGCGATCTTCAACTTGGCGTTGTCCGCCCCCAGAGCGCTCCAGTCGCCGCCGCGCACTACTCGAGTCTGGCGCAAACTGGTGAAGGGCTGCGGATCTGCGTCAACAATCCAGCACCACTCCGCCCTCCACTCATCCCACTTGCTGCGGAGCTCCCCATCCAGATAAACTTCCTTCATGCCGATCCTCGAGACCCAGGCAATTCCGCCAGCCAATGGCTCCCCTTTCTCGGCCCGGGGCATGAAATAGTGACGGAAAAGGGCGACATTGGGATAGATTCCGACGAAGTTCTCGCAGAGGTGTGCGAAAACCGCCATTGTCAGAACGGCGTTGGGGGTGAAGTCAAGAAGATGAAACCCATAGGTATTCATAATGTCGCAGAAGAAATTGGAGAAAGGTGGGCATAGCCCGCAATAGAAGAACAGAGGGAAGAAATAGTATCCCCTGGGAAATTTTTTCGAAGTAGAAGCTTCGGCGGAGAGTACCTGCGTGCGCGGATGCGCCCGCGTCTCCGTCGACCAGAAGAGATAGAACTCCTCCCGCAGCGCCTTCGAGGTGAGCTCGGGGGGGGGGGGGAGTGCTTGCTCCTTGCGCAGCGCCTCCAGCCGCAGCGCCTCGGCCGACTTCACGCTCTTCCCGGTCTTCGGAGCCATAGCGGAAGCAGTGGAGGAGGTTGGCGGCGACGACGGCGACGGCGACGGCGAGGGCGGAGCGCGGCTCTCTTTCGGCTTGGGAAGCGGAGGGGAGGGGCGGAGCTTTCTGAGGAAGGAACTGCAAGTGGCGAAGGTGCGGGAACGGCCCTGTTTCCCCTGCTTATAAACAGGGGAGGCGGACGTTACGCCTTTCCTGATTAAAGAATTGCCCACGATCTCTCCCACGACGCCGCGTTTGACGCGTGCTGTTACGGGAGGGCGTGGTGGGTACGGAGTCGGATTTAGTGTGGACCCAGGCCGCGTGTGCCCGTGCCCTGTTTTGGGCCTGGCCCAACAGCGCTCGACACCATGTATGGCCCAGGCCCGGGGGCTCCTGTCGGTGTACTAAAGTAGGGGTACCTTAGTATCCCGAACTTGTGCACGGGCAGTCGCAGTGTCCCGCGGCAAGGCTTGCCGGACGTCCGCCAAGATCCTCCGTAGCTCATATTGATGCCATTCAAGAACAAAGTATTTTAACTAAGAAGACGAGGCCCCGGCAAGAGTAACTCGCCGAGAAGGACAAGGCCCCGGCAAGAGGAGCTCGCCGGGAAGGCCAACCAAGGCACTACGAAGAACTTGCCATGACGCGCCGCGCGTCCCGGCAAGACCCGACGAGCAACAAGCTCTCGGGTGCGGCAAGACAACAACCGCGGCAAGGCGCTTGCCATGGCGAGGCTACCACTTTGCACCCCGGCAAGAGGTGCTTGCCGGGAAGGCCAACCAAGGCATAGCAAGGAACTTGCCGCGACGCACCACGCGTCCCGGCAAGGCCCGACGAGCGACAAGCTTCCGGGCGCGACAAGACAACGACCGCGGCAAGGCGCTTGCCGCGGAAAGTAACCACCCTGTACCCGCGCTCCAGCACATCCACCAACGTGTCTCCCTGGGGCCTTTCCAGGCGCGCGTGGCAGGAGGTTGTGCAGCCAGCGGTGCGCGGTGGCATGCGACGCTGACAAGATCGCCATTGTGGCGAACGGTGCGTCCCTGACGGTCCTTTTCTGCACTGTTTGGGCGATACAGACGGGCATTTAATGCCCTTGTCCCCTGCCGTCAGGGTTAGGTAGGATACACTGTACAAGTAGTTGTACCAACCGCAACTCCTTTTATGTTTTTACCCTTGTCTGCGTTGCCACCTGTCGGTGACCCCTTGAGCATATAAAAGGAGGCCCATGCGCAACGTAGAGGGGGGTTGGAGAGGTTCGAACCCAGAAAATCACACACGCTCAGTCTCGTTAGCAGCTAGAGTGTACTGTAGCACTCAGCGCTCTTGAGCAAGAACACAATACAATCAGACAAGCAGCAGTAGGAGTATTATCTCTCCGGAGAGCTCCGAAGCTGGGTAAACTGCTCGTGTGCTTCGCCTCGATCTACTCTTCGTGCGACCTCCGCCCCCCACCGAACCGAAAGGGGCTCGGTCCGCCGGCCCCATAGGTGTCGGTGGATCAGCTTCCCCGACACCGCCGTTGCATCGTCTGCTTCCCCTGCAACGAGTAATAGCCGCTCGCTTGTTGACCGTGTCAACCCGCGACCTGGGTCGCTACCTCGCCAGCCGCTAGCTTCGACCGGGCCTCAACCCATGGGTGAGCTGCCCCAGCGCCTCCTTGTTTGGCCTCTTAGCTAGATTCGGCCCGTATAGTGTTTTTTCCTCCGGATGAATTTAATCAATTATTCCAGAGTTGGCAGATTTGCAGAAAACCCTCATGTTCATGCATATAATAACTAATTAACCGTGCATCAGATTAAAATGTTTTATATATGTAAAATGCTTAGAATTTCATGTACTTTCATAATTTGCAACTTACATCCATGTTAAAATGTTTAAACATGATGTTTGAATTAATTTGCTTAAATGGCATTTTAAAATGCTTTATTTCATAACTAAATAACCGTAGCTCCGAATTAAATAGACTTTATATGTAAATGGTCTAGCAAAAATGCATATATTAACATCGTGCACTTTATTTTCTTTTTTAACAAGATTAAAATATGGTTTTAGGTAGAACAGTAGCTAATTTGAAATATGGACATGAAGATTTCTGGAATTGTTGTTTGTTGTTTCTGGCCTCATTTAAACTTGCCTAAATAGTTAGTTTACTTATGTTTCATCTCTTCCCATGGTTAACAATATTTAATATTGTTACATAAATGGGAGAGAACTAAATAAATGAATGTGGTGTTTCATCAATATGCAACTCATTGCATATTGAGCTCCACTTAATTTGTAGTATTATTTGTTGCACTTTGCCATGCCATGCCTCATTAAACTGGACATGCATCAGACTTGATTGTGCATCATGCCATGTTTATGTGATGTATGTTTACCATCACTAGTGCGCGTCGGTCCTAAACAAACGGTTTAAAACCCCTTTCCGCGACGGCATTTGGAACCGTCGCCAACTGAGTGTGTGCGATAGGGTGTCCTTCCCACATGACCTCGAAATCGTCGGGGATAGGTCCTCCTGGGATCTAGGTTGGGGCCATGTGCGATCAGGCGAGGCATCGAAACCCAATCATTTCCGTAGGTATGTACATCCCATACAGTGAATCCTAGAAATCATTTCCGTAGGTATTTACATCCCACACGGTGAATCCCAGAAATCATTTCCGTTGGTATGTACATCCCACATGGTGAATCCCAGAAAAACATTTTCGTTCGTATGTATATCACACACAGTCAATCCAAGGAATACATTTCCATTCTTATGTACATCCCACACTGTCAATCGAGGGAAAACGTTTCCGTTCGGATGTACATCCCACACGGTTTTATGTATACGCTCGTGTGTGGAAGGTGTAACTATCACACACACTCTGCCTTGGTTAACTGTTTGCTTTCATTAATTACATCACACACAATTTGATGTAGAAAACTATGTGGTATTGGGCTATCATGGTAGCATGAATTATATACTTTAACCTTAGTTGCCTCCACTCCGGTCATGTAGTTTGCAAGGTAATCATCAGTAAATAGCTTCGGAAACCACTGAAAAGAGAAAAATATCAGAAACTGAGGCCTAATAGAGTAACTTGTTGTGGGCAGGGGGAAAAGGCAAAACATTACTTACCATCCTAAAGTTCACTGTTGTCTTCGACAAAGTGTAAATAAAGAGCTTAATTCCAATCACCTGTTTCTTCCGCCTAACAATCTTTCTTAGTTTCCTCACTTGACGCTTGTTCATGAATATCTCATTGCCCCATACGCAAAAGGGATCAAAGCGTGGATCAGTACCCCTCATATATGCACCTACAAGCAACCAGTAAATGCTAGAAGCTAAACTGAGATTGCACAAATGATGTAAAATACAACTACTATGTTCCCAAGTACAAGATTTTTTTTTGAGATTTCAATATGAACTACATATAGATGTATATAGAATTATAGATATAGTTTAGATTAGAATCTAGATCCACTCATTTTGCTCCGTATGTAGTCTATATTGGAATCTCTAAAAATACTTATATTTATGAATATATGGTGTATAAGACATGGGATGCAGCTAACCTTGATGACAAACAACAACATCGCCCATTGTAGCCCTGTGTAAGTACATGGAAAGCTAATGTTAACTACAACAGGGTTAACATCCACCAAAAAAAGCAAATGGTAATAAAACGGCAGCATCTGTAGTGATATCTTCATTTCGAAAGAGTAGCACTGTAGCAAAGGGATGGATTAAAAAATGGATACAACTGTTAATTGCAACAGGCTTAACAACATCCTAATGCATGTTTTGTAAGTTTGTAGCCAGTGAAATACAACTCTTTAAAAATGGATACAACTATTAATTGCAATAGGCTTAATGGCCATTGAAACCGGTACTAATAAAAATGCAATTGGCAGAGTTAAACATCACAGGGCAGGTGCTACCAGAGCAGATAATGGCCTAGATGTCTATAAAAAGGTAGGGAAAATAGCTCAAATGTGTTAGGCATGTTTACTACAACATGCTTAATACATCGACAGTACAAAACATAGCCATTAATTGCAACTGGTATTGGTAAGATTGAACTGGTGGGTACATACTTGGTAAGTCCTGAGAGGTAGTTGCTGGGGCACTTCATCTTGACTAGAGCCAGCCCAAAGTCAGCAGTGGTGGAGGAGAGCTGTTCCTCTGGGTCGAAGCATGGATCAGTGCCACTGACATGTGTACATACAGGCAACAAGTAAATGGTAAAAATTAAACAGCAATTGCACAAACGATGTGAAATACTGTAAGACATGGGATGCAACTAACCTTGACAGCTAACAACAGCATCATCCGTTATGACCCTGCGTAAGTACATGGACAAGCATGTTAAGTACAACAAGGTTAGCATCCACCAAAAATAGAAATGAGGCAGCATCTCTAGTATATCTTCATTGCGGAGAGTAGCACGATAGCAAATGGACAGATTAAAAAATGGATACAGCTGTTAATTGCAACAGGCTTAACAACATCCTAAGTCATGCTTTATATGTTTGTAGCCATTGAAATGCAACTATTTAAAAACGGATTCAACTGTTAATTGCAACAGGCTTAATAGACATTGAAACCAGTACTAATAAAACTGCAATTGACATAGTTAAACATCACAAGGCAGGTGCTGCCAGAGCAGAGAATGGCCCAGATGTCTATAAAAAGGTAGGGATAGTAGCAAAAACGTGTTAGGCATGTTTACTAGAACAAGCTTAATACATCGACCATATAGAACATAGCCATTAATTGCAACTGGTATTGGTAAGATCGAACTGGTGAGTACATACTTGGTAAGTCCTGAGAGGTAGTTGCTGGGGCACTTCATCTTGGCCGGAGCTCGCCAGAAGTCAGCGACGGTGGAGGCGAGTTGTTCCTCCGGGTCGAAGCGTGGATCAGTGCCACTGACATGTGTACCTATAGGCAACTAGTAAATGGGTAGAAGTTAAACTGCAATTGCACAAATTATGTGAAATACTGTAAGACATGGGATGCAGCTCCCCTCGATGGCAAACAAAAGCATCGGACGTTATGACCCTGCGTAAGTACATGGACAGGCATGTTAAGTGCAACAGGGTTAGCATCCACTAAAAATAGCAAATGGGCAGCATCTCTAGTGATATCATGAGTCATGTATTGTAAGTTTGTTGCTGGTATTGGTGAAATTGAGCTGGACACGGTAATATTTGAACATCACACAGTGTATAGTACTGAAATAAACAAGGCACGAACATGCTTAATACATCAACCGTACAAATCATAGCCGTTGCAAGTGGTATTGGTAAGATTTAGTTGGTCAGATATTACCTGTTAAGTCATGGGGGGTAGTCGCTGGGCGACTTCATCTGGGTCAAAGCCTGCACCATGTCGGCAGCAGCGGCGGAGGCGAGGTGTTCCTCCAGATCAACACGCACAGTGGACATCACGCTATGGACCGCCATCAGCTCCTAGCGGGGGGATTTGGAGGCATGAGGATGTTTCGAAGGCACCATTTAAGCAATCAGGCCGGGGACGTGATAGAGATCGGTGGGTTACCTGACTGGATCCGAGCAGAACATAGATGTGGTTGAAGCTATGGTTGCGGCGATGGTGGTTTGAGATGCTGGTAGGGGGAGGCGTGGGGGAGGGGGATACTGAGGGGAAGGGGATGTGGTTGGAGGAATAAATTCTGAAATCGCGTGCCTAATGAAAATTTCGATGTGAAATTTGAAACTTGGGCGGGGGAAACACACAATGCAAACGAAGCGCGCAAAATACTCATGTGTGAGAAAAACGAAAGTTGGCAGATCCCATCTCCAAAAAAATGTACATGTGTACTTGATTTTTTTTGGTCAATGGTATGCCTAGTTTATTAGGAAATATCGCACGGGTAACTGACTTATGGGTCATTAATGCAAAAAATGCAGACAGGTATAGCATAGAAACCATGTGTTTTGTGATCTTCTAATGATTAACGCAAAAACACGCACACAGGCACACATGCTAATCAACGCTCAAAGCCCTCAAAGGATGCTCTTACCGACATTGTATGTTAATACTACAAACTTAAAGTACTACTGGTAATTTGCTCTAATACTACAAACTTAAACTACTTCTCACATGCTGCCATCAGGGCATGCTGGCCAGACGCGTTCTCCGTCCCGGCATTGTAGGCGGTAGCCCACCGTGTTTTGATCTCCGGCAAGCTCTCCTCACCATGGCGTGTGGCCTCTTTTTTCTTGCGGCAGCGGGACTCTCTTTTCTTGACTGCTTTCTGCCTTTTCTGCTCCTTCTATGCGGCTTTGGCCGCCTCTAGATCCACCACCCATTCGGCCATGGCAGCCTCAAAGTCCTCCCATGTAAATGTCTGGCCGCCGGCGGTGATGAAATCGGTGCGGCAAGATGCCATCGCTTCCTTACCATGTGCACGGTTGCGGGCGGCGAGGAACGCGGTGCGGCGGGATGCCATTACCTTCTTACCAGTTATAGTGCGCCGCGGTGCCATGGACGACGCCTGGAGAGAGATCTAGGATGGAGGGGCAGGGCAGCCATACAGTGCGGTGGTATTCAAGAGCTCAACCACAAAGGACAACAGAAATTTGGCTTCCCTTACAGTTTTGCCCGTTCATTACCGCACACGGTTCATCTCCATCGCTTCCGGAAACAGTGTGCGCTGAGCCTATTGTGTGGTGCGTTATGATTGGCCGGAACCCCAGCCACGTGGTTCATGCGTGTGCACCATTGGATGCGCCGCGATCGAACGGCAATCCACGTCCCTTACATCACGGCCATGCACCTATAGCTGGATTGGATTTATATGCGCTAAATGCCTAGAAAATGCACATAATCCCCTAAATATGGTAAATGAGCCCGGAAAAATGCCAAATTTGAACACGGTGATTTGCAGGGTGTATGTTCATCATAGAAAAAAAACTCCAGGGCAAAGAACGAAGAAAATTTGGATTCTCCTTCAATCTTGAGGATTTCCCTTTCGAAAGCATGGAACTTCCTCGGTGATGGTTCGATTTATGAAGGGCGTGCATGACAACATAAGCCAAAGCTTCTCAAATTTTTACCAAGACATGGTGAGGTCATACCATGGCACCATGCCAGGCTTCATGTTTTTAAGCATTTATTTCATTTTTTATAGTTGAAAACCCAATAAACAGACATTTGTGGTTGACTATTGCCACACATTTCATTGAAATATCTGTCCATTCCTTGTAAAAGGAATGAGAATTTACTAAATGGCATCAACATGGTTTTCTAGGCCGTTCTTGTGGACCCTTTCATGCATCGATTGTTTGAACTTGAATTATGCACATTAATGCCTAGGAAATGTGCATAATCCCCTAAATATGGCAAATGAACCCAGAAAAGTGACAAATTTGAACGCGGTGATTTGCAGGTTGTATGTTCATCGTAGAAAAAACTCATGGACAAAGGACAAAGGAAATTTGGACCCCCACTTCAGTCTTGGTGATTTCCCCCTTGAAACCATGAAACTTCCTCGGTGATGTTTCAATTTATGAAAGGCGCGCATCACGACATAAGGAAACATTCTCCAATTTTTACCAGGGCATGGTGAGGCCATACCATGGCACCAAGCCAGGCGTCATGTTTTCCAACCATGTGTTTCATTTTTTGTATAGTTGTTAACCGAGTAAATGACGCGTTTATGGTTGACTATTGCCACACATTTCCTTGAAATATCTGCCCATTCCTTGTAAAAGGCATGAGAATGTGCTAAATAACACGAGCATGGTTTTCCAAACCGTTCTTCTACACCTTTTCATGCACCGATTGTTTGAATTTGAATTATGTCCATTAATGCCTAGAAAATGCACATAATCCCCTAAATATGGTAAATGAGCCCAGAAAAATGCCAAATTTGAACATAGTGATTTGCAGGTTGTATGCTCATCATAGAAAAAAAAATCATGGACAAAGGACAAAGGAAATTTGGATCCCCCTTCAATATTGGTGATTTCCCCCTCAAAACCATGAAATTTCCTCGGATGATGGTTCATTTTATGAAAGGCGCGCATCATGACATAAGTAAAATATTCTCCAATTTTTACCAGGGGCATGGTGAGTTCATACCATGGTACCACACCAGGCGTCATGTTTTCCAACCATGTGTTTCATTTTTTGTATACCACGAGCATGGTTTTCCAGACCGTTCTTCTGCACTTTTTCATGCATCAAGTGTTCGAATTTGAATTATGTGCATAATTAATGCCAAGAAAATGCACACAATCCCCTAAATATGGTAAATGAGTTCGAAAAAAATGTCAAATATGAACACGTTTCATTTGAGGAGGTATGTTGATCATTGGAAAAAAACTGAAAGACAAACTAGGACAAAAATTTGGATTCCCCTTCAATCTTAGTGATTTCCCTCTCGAAAGCATTGAACTTCCTCAGTGATGGTTCGATTTATGAATGGCGTGCATGATGACATAAATCAAACCTTCTCAGCTTTTAACCAGGGCAGGTGAGGCCATACCATGGCACCATGCCAACTGTCATGTTTTTCAAGCACATATTTCATTGTTCTATAGTTGATAACCCAGTAAATGACATGTTTGTGGTTTAGTCCACTGAAATCTCTGCCCATTCCTTCTAAAAGGCTTGAGAAATTACTAAATACCACGAGTACGATTTGTCCAGACCGTTCTTATGCACCCTTTCATGCACCAATTGTTTGAATTTGAATTACGTGCATTAATGTTTACAAAATGCACATAATCCCCTAAATAATCTAAATGAACCCGGAAAAGTGTCAAATTTGAACACGGTGATTAGCAGGGTTTATGTTCATCATAGAAAAAACTCATGGATGAAAGACAAAGGAAATTTGGATTCCCATTCAATCTTGGTGATTTACTATTGCACATGGTTCATCTCCGTTGCCTCTGCGAATCGTGTATGTTCACTCACACATGCAAAAGGAAAAGAAAACCCTCGCCCACTTCGTCCCCACTCACTCGCCGTAGACTCCTCCACAACTCTGCACCCTAAGCTTGACGGCTGTTGGCGGCGGCCATAGGTCGCTCTCCAAACGGCATTGGATTTCGGCTCCACCGCTTTCCGCCGCCTATCTGAACCAACATTCTAGACTCTGGTCGACTAGGGTTTTCTGCAGGATTGGGCCAGGGGTTTTTCTCATGGAGAAGGTAATCAACTTAATTAGCAAAATATTCACTCATCTCGTATCGCAGTCTATCCATCGCTGTTAATCAACCAGTGGAAATCGCCGTGGAATCATTTTTGTCCTAGCTGATTCGTGGGTGTTCATTCATGTGTGCACAGTGCGAGCACAAATCGGGCAACTGTGGTTGTGGCCAGTCAGAAACGAAGTTCTATCTCACCATTCTGGATGACTTCAGGGAGCGCTCGCTATGTTCAATCTCAACCTACCACGGTCGGCATGGCCTAAATTTGTGAACATATACCGTCTGTTGGTGTATGCTCTTTGCGGATGATGTGGGGCTAGTTGACGATAGTCGGGCGGGGGTAAATAGGAAGTTAGAGTTATGGAGACAAACCTTGGAATCAAAAGGGTTTAGGCTTAGTAGGACTAAAACCGAGTACATGATGTGCGGTTTCAGTACTACTAGGTGTGAGGAGGAGGAGGTTAACCTTGATGGTCAGGTGGTTCCTCAGAAGGACACCTTTCGGTATTTGGGGTCAATGCTGCAGGAGGATGGGGGTATTGATGAAGATGTGAACCATCGGATCAAAGCCTGATGGATGAAGTGGCGCCAAGCTTCTGGCATTCTCTGTGACAAGAGAGTGCCACAAAAGCTAAAAGGCAAGTTCTACAGGACGGCGGTTCGACCTGCAATGTTGTATGGCGCTGAGTGTTGGCCGACTAAAAGGCGACATGTTCAACAGTTTGGTGTGGCGGAGATGCATATGTTGAGATGGATGTGTGGCCACACGAGGAAGGATCGAGTCCGGAATGATGATATACGAGATAGAGTTGGGATAGCACCAAATGAAGAGAAGCTTGTCCAACATCGTCTGAGATGGTTTGGGCATATCCAGCGCAGGCCTCCTGAAGCTCCAGTGCATAGCGGATGGCTAAAGCGTGCGGAGAATGTCAAGAGAGGGCGGGGTAGACCGAATTTGACATGGGAGGAGTCCGTTAAGAGAGACCTGAAGGATTGGGGTATCACCGAAGAGCTAGCTATGGACAGGGGTGCATGGAAGCTTGCTATCCATGTGCCAGAGCCATGAGTTGGTTGCGAGATCTTATGGGTTTCACCTCTAGCCTACCCCAACTTGCTTGGGACTAAAGGATTTGTTGTTGTTGTTGTTGTATACTGTCTGTTGCTACATTATCTATATGTTTGCATCAAATCTTTGCTACATTATCTATTTTTAATTCTATATTTTTGTACTTTGCTTGCATCTATATATCGATATGTTCTATCAGTTACTCCCATATTTGCATCTTGCTCGGTTATTTCAATATATCTAATTTACGATCTTAATTTTCATTTCAAGCAGTACATCCCTTGCTTTGCAAGAACATGAGTAGAAGGAAATCTTGGGATTTACTTTGCTGATGACTCCCAGGATGTCATATTGACAAGCAACATGGGTTTACAATGACGGTTAGCGTAAAACTTGATAAAGATGGTCACTCCTATTTTAATGCTGACCTTTGGAGAAAAATGTCTAAGTGTTATGAACTGAAAGCTGGCAATAAAATTTTAGTGTGTGCACCACAGCCTGGTCTAATTAACATGGATGTTTACTTCCCCAATGTCATCAGCCGATCAAAGTCTGATCGAGGTTAGTGGCCTTTCAACTTTCTCCATGCTGTCATATAACTATTTAAGCAACCAATTGATCACTATTAAGCAAACAATTGTGATATCATATTCTTACTCCATTCCTAGGTAGTAACAAATTCTATTTACCAATTTATTTGCACTATATATTCTTCTGCCATGTTATGAATAAATAATACCTTTCCACCTTTTATGAAGGATATGTTGGATGCATAGTGAAGGATCTGTATGTTACTAAGCGTAGCAAATTTCACTGGAAGGACTTGAAGCATGTCATAAACTTTGTTGATAATCTGACAGAGATAGCACAGCGTATGAACACTGGATTTTGGATGGGATTAATTAGACCTATGGTGCACACACTGAACAAGACCAATTGTGTGCACAAAGCGCTGGTAAAAAGTCTTATCTTAATGTTGATGCTCATAAACTATATATATCTTCAACAATATGTTACAATTGTTTTTTATTCTACATGTCAACAAAAATTGCCCCCTGTAACTGTTCCTGGATCGATTTCCCGGCGTGGTTGAATTACACTTGTGCCTGCTAATAACGCCAAAGTGATTGCAAGGTACTGCATTTCCCACAAAAATGGAACATTCAAATTAACAAGTTCTCACTTGTCGTGGCAATGCATCCATATTGGAAAGTTGGAGACACTGTTCTACTCCTGCTCTACCAAGGCACAGGAGGGCTCTTCCTTTTCATTGACGAGATGCTGAGTCGCCGTGATCAAGCTGCTTCCAGTGGATAGTTGTGGTTGTTGGCCCTCAGCCTCTTAAAATGTGCTAGCTGTTACTATATATGTTCAGTATGTAGATATGGACCATATGGTTGTTGGCCCTTAGCCTCTTAAAATGTGATAGTTGTTACTATGTTAAGTATGTAGATATGGACCATATGGTTGTCCAAACCGTGTTATGAAGATCCTCCTTTTGTCGAATAGTGTAACCACTATATATATGTTACTCAAATGCGGTTACCCAAGTTCATAAATTTTGATGGAAAGTATTAGTATCGTACACAGTTCATGGAGTTTAAGCATGTGCCCGATGTCCAGAAGGCATTTTCATATTAACTGTCCATATTGCAAATTCACACACATGTTCACATAAGGAAACGTATGTGTAACATACTAATCATCGCACACGAGTACTCGCAGACGCATCATGTGTGATACTCCTAGCCACCGCAAGCAACTAGTTTGCATTTTTCAAAGTTTTTTGTACACACAGAATCACACAAGAAGTAACTGTATTGACCGTCTATGTTGTAATTTCTCATCGCAAACAGTTCATCCGAGTCGGCTGTTTGCCACATATCACACACATCTTGTTTACACGACTCGTTTGTGTTCTTTTGGCTCATCACAAATAGTTCATCCATGTGAACTTTATGCTGCATATCACACACATCTTGTTAAGTTGAACCGTTTATGTTGTGTTCCCTAATCGAAAACAGTTCGTTCGAGTTAACTGTATGCCGTATATCGCACACACATTGATATGGCTGCCATTTTCGGTTGTTCTACCTCATCGCAAACAGTTCGATTGGATTAACCGTGTGTCCTGCATTCCAGACACATTGTTATGGCTGCCCATTTCTAGTGTTCTGCCTCATCGCAGACAGTTTGAATGGATTAACCGTATGCCCTTTATCGCACACGCAACTAAAACCTGAACCGTGTTTGATGCATACATCATCGCAAATGTTTTGCACCTTTTTGACGGGTTTTTTACACCACCGTTTGCGATTATTGCATCGCACACAGTTTTGGCTAAGGGTCTCTGATCGTAGTGTCACGTTAGAAGTCTCCTGCAGTAGTAAATGTTGTTTGCTTCTTTCCGGTTGTGCTCCTTCTCGATAGTTCCCGTTTCGTTGCGACTGTGAGGATTCGTTCGTCTATGTAGAAAAATTATACATGCATGTGTCCTTGGGTGCATGTTTAGGTCCGATGCAAGGAATGGGAATGAATTACAACCTGACCGGTGTCTTGGCTCGTCCTCAAACATTTGGAATATCGGTTTTTAAATCCCCATAAATACAAAACTCACTAGAAAATCATTAAAGGCGGCATGGTGTCACATCATGCATGGCACATATATGTCATGGTAAAAACATTGCCAATTTGGGCCAAGATTTATTACAAACCTCTTACAAACCGGAGCCTATCTCAAGAACCCTCATGGTTTCGATAGGGAAACGTGTCCCCTTGTGGGCCAAATGATAATCACTCCCTCTTCTAGCCTCGTATTTTTTTTCTACATGCAACACGTATGGAACAACAGGAGATTCGGGCTGAACTTTGAAATTATTCAGTGTTCGTTTGACCCTTTTTATTCATTAATTGAGTTTTCTAGGCATTTAATGTACATAATTCAAATCTGAACTACAAATACGTGCTCCAGTGCACCAAAATGGCTAGAAAAAATGAACATGTATCCTTGGGGTGCATGCTTAGGTCCCATGGAAAGAAATGGGAATGAATTCAACAGTCTCGTTGTCCTGCCTTCGCTACAAACATTGTGACTCTCCGTTTATAAATCTCTATAAATCCAGAACTCACCAGGAAATCATGAATCTTGGCAGGGTGTCACTACATGGTACATATAATTGTCTGATTTGGGCGAAGCTTTATTACAAGCCTCTTACAAACCGAAGCTTCTCGCAACCCTCGTGGTTTTAGTGGGCGAAACGATAATCATTGCCTCTTCAAGCCTTGAACTTTGTTTTCTACAGGCAACATAGAATAATAGGAGTGTTGTGCCGAAATTTGAAACTGTTTAGGGTTCGTTTGGCCATTGTATATATTACGAATTAAGTTTTCTACGCATTAAATGTAATCCATAATTCAAATTTGAACTACATGCACATGCTCCACTGAAGCAAAATGGGTGGGAAACCGTACATGTGTCATTGGGTGCATGTTTAGGTCTCATTTAAGGAATGGAAATGAATTACAAACTTGTCGTCATCCTGAAACATTGAGAATCTCGGTTTTTAAATCCTAGTAAATCAAAAACTCACCTAAAAACATGAAACCTGGCATGGTTTCATGACATGGCACATATATGCTGTGGTAAAAAAATCGTCTTGTTTGAGAAGTGTCAGGGAAACTGATCCACGAACACCTATGGGGCCGGCGGACCGGGCCCCTTTCAGTTCGGCGGGGGGCGGAGGTCGCACGAAGAGCGGATCGAGGCGAAGCACACGAGTGGTTTTACCCAGCTTCGGAGCTCTCCGAAGAGATAATACTCCTACTGCTGCTTGTCTGATTCTATTGTGTTCTTGCTCGAGAGAGAGCTAAGTGTTTTTCTGGCTTTCCAATGAGTCGAACCTCCTCTACGTTGCGCATGGGCCTCCTTTTATATGTTCAAGGGGTCACCGACAGGTGGCAACGCAGAGAAGGGTAAAAATGTAAAAAGGGAAGTGGTTGGTATAGCTACCTGTACAGTGTATCCTACCTAACCCTGACGGCAGGGGACAAGGGCATTAAATGCCCGTCTGTGTCGCCCAAACAGTGCAGAAAGGGACCGTACGGGGCGCCACCGCTTGCCATGATGGCGATCTTGTCAGCATCGCATGGCACCGCGCACCGCTGGCTGCACAGCCACCCGCCACGCGTGCCTGGAAAGACCCCCAGGGCGACACGTTGGTGGATGCGATGGAGCGTGGGCACAGAGTGGCCGCCTCCCGTGGCAAGCGCCTTGCCACGGCCGTTGTCTTGTCGGGTCCGGAAGCTTGTCGCTCACCAGGTCTTGAGATGCCTTGGTTGGTCTTCCCGGCAAGCTCCTCTTGCCGGGGCCTTGTCGCCTTGCCGAGACGCGTGGCGCGTCGCGGCAAGTTCCTTGGGGATGCCTTGGTTGGCCTTCCCGGCAAGCTCCTCTTGCCGGGCCTTGTCTCCTTGGCTTGAATACTTTGTTCTTGAATGGCTCCAAAGGAACCATGGAGGACCTTGGTGGTTGCCCGGCAAGCCTTGCCGCGGGGTGCTGCAACTGCCCATGCACAAGTTCGGGGTACTAGGGTACCCCTATTCTAGTACACTGACAGGAGCCCCCGGGACTGGGCCATACACGGTGCCAAGCGCTATTGGGCCAGGCCCAAAACAGGGCACGGGCACACGCGGCCTAGGTTACGCCGAATCCTGCTCCGTATCCACCACGCCCTCCCCTAACGGCACACGTTGAATGCGGCGTCGTGGGAGAGATCATGGGTGGTTTCTTTATTCGGAAGGGCGAAACGTCCGCCCCCTCCCTCTTTATAAGCAGAGAAAACAGGGGCAGTTCGCCCACCTTGCCGTCTGTTGCTCAAACTCCAAAAATCTCCGCCGCTCCCCCCTTGTTCTCAAAGCCAAAAAGAGAACAGCGCTCCGCCCCCATTGCCACCGGCGCCACCAACGCCGCCGATCTCCCTCGCCACCTCCGCCATGGCTCCGAAAGCCGACAAGGGGAAGGGCGTGAAATCGGCTGAGGCGCAGCGGCTCATGGCGCTACGGAAGGAGCGGGCCCTCTTCTCCCCTCAGCTCGGCGCAAAGGATCTGAGGGAGTACTTCTACCTCTTCTGGTCGACGGAGACGCGGGCGCATCCGCGCACAAGGGTACTCCCGGCCACTGCTTCGAGATTGGCTCCGAACGGGTACCCCTTTTTCGTGCTGTTTTTCTACTGCGGGCTCTGCCCGCCTTTCTCTGAATTCTTTTGCGACATCATGAACACCTACGGGTTTCGCCTCCTTGACTTCACTCCCAACGTTGTTCTGACCATGGCAGTTTTCGCACATCCGTGCGAAAACTTTGTCGGAGTCCACCCAAATGTAGCCCTTTTCCGCCACTTCTTCATGCCTCGGGTTGAGAGAGGAGAGCCTCTTGCCGGCGGGATCGCTTGGATCTCTAGAGTCGGCAAGAAGGAAGCATATCTGGAGGGTGAGCTTCGCAGCAAGTGGGAGGAGTGGAGAGCAGAGTGGTGCTGGATCATCGAGGAGAACCCGCAGCCGTTCACTGCCGTGCGCCAAGCCCCAATAGTACGTGGCAATGATTGGAGCAACGTGGCCCTGGAAGATGACAGGCTGAAGATTGCCGTCACCCGCATCCTTCGCCTCAGGCTTGCCGAGCTCACTGTAGGCGCTGTAGGCGCAAATTTCCTTCGCCGCCGCATCGCTCCCCTGCAGGAGAGGGGGAGACCTGCCTGGGAGTTCAAGAACTCGGCGGATATCATGAGGCTACGCCCAGGCCTCAATTTCAACTTCACCGTCCTAGAGCTGGATGCGATGCTCCTGGAGTTGTTCAAGCGCGACCCTCAGCACCCATTTATGTTGCCGCGGAATGTCGTCCCGCTGTGCAACAATTCTTCACTTGACTGCATCCGCGCGATGATGCCGTTGTGCGATTCGCATGGAATTGCCCCAACTTGGCAAGAGCCTTCGGATGACGTCGTGCGGGCGGTTCTTCGACAACTTGGTAGAAGTGCCGGTCCGCACTGATGAGCAGAAGAGCCTCACCCGCGACACCACTGATGATGAGATGCAGCGCATCGCCACCAGGCTAGAAGAGGTGGCGGCAGTAGTTTCCGCGGGCGAGTTCAGGTTCACCATGGAGGAGGCAGAGGCAGCAGAGGCGGCAAGCCTTGCCGAGCACGTGGAGTTTGCTGGCGAGGAAGATCTTGCCGGCCCTGAAGCTGAGCCGAGCGAGCCGGGCGAGGGAGAGCCCGAACCTTCAGACAGCTTGCCGCAGGCGGAGCCCCCGGCCCCGCCAAGAAGGCGTCTCCGCAAGGCCGCAGACGTAGCGGGGCGGCAGACGGGCCAACAGCCGCCAAGCCGCGCGACACGCTCTACCGCGGCAAGCACCATTGCCGCGGGACCGCCTCACGCCGCTGCGGCAACTGGAGCGGGGTCTTCCCGGTCCACCACCACTGCTCCCGCCAAGCGGGCGAGGGAACCTACTCCTCCACCTCGCCGCACCGGAAGCGAGCCGGACTTCGATCTCTCTGCGCTCAGCTCCGACGACGAAGAAGAAGAGTAAGATCCCCCTCTGTCCTCGTAGTTCTTCAATTCTTGCTATCTTGTTTCTTTCGTCTTGTATCTGACTTGCTTCGATCTGAATCCGTTCCTTTTCAGGACGCTGGCCCAGAGAGCGGCGAAGAGAGCCAAGGCCCCGGTGATTGTCATCGAAGATGATCCCACCGTGTTAGCAGGGGGTGTGTCTGAGACCACCTTGACGGACCCGGCGACTACTCCCCAAAGCAGCCCCCAGCGCAGCCCCCAGCGTAAGTTTATAATTTACTTCCTGTCGTCAGACGCGCATGGGTGCTCTTTTCTCTACTGATATCTTGACTGTTGATTTGTGTAGGAGCATAACAGCCTCACCAGGAGTGCCCGGAAGCTGCTCCCGAAGTGCCATCTGCTTTGACTACACCGACAAGGGAGGCTTCCCCGGCAAGGGAGCGTTCCCCGGCAAGGGAGAACTCTCCGGCAAGGGGCAGTTCTCCGGCAAGGGACAGCGCTAGCGATCCTCCGATGGTTGAGACCACGACTGCAGATCCGAGCACAGGTAACCCTTTTGCCTGAAAAACTCCCCTTGGGTTCTTCTTCTTCTGATTTTCTTTTCTGGATTTTTGCTTGACTTTTCTCCCTTTTTCATTCCTCAGATCCATCTGCTGTGGAGCCAATGGACACCAAGGACGCCGGCGAGGAGAACGCGCGCGGCAACAACGACGACGCCGCCGCCGCTGAAGAAGAGGCAGGTGCTGATGATCCCGCCGGCGAAGAGGCCACCAAGGCTGCCGCCGCAGAAGCTGGCGAGGAATCCGGCGATTGCACTGACGGCCGTGAGGCCGCAGGAGCGCCAGGCGCTGCCCCGACCGCCGATCCCTCTGCCGCTGCTGCAGAGCCAGGCTCCGAAGAGCCACAGCCCGGCGCCTACCTGAAGGCCGGCGACGGCACCTTCATCAAGCTCCCCTGGGCGTCGAGCTCCAGGGCGCCGGTCGAAGGAGAAACCTTCGACGAAAAAGTGCTCGCCTCCGCTGGTTTGGCGCTTGTCGACGCGCCAAGCAGCAACAACGACGAGTCTGAGGAGGAGCGGCTGCTGCGGAAGCTGCTATCTCTTTACCACGCCCGCCAAGCCAAACTGGTGTCCCGTGAGGCGCTCGTTGCAAAGGCGGGGGTTGACATTGAGAAGCGCGCGGAGGAGCTCCGGGGCCTCAGGCAGGAAACTCTCCGGTCCTTGGCGGAGGAGCGGGAGCAACTTCTCGAGGAGCAGAAAGCCTTCCTCCTCGAGAAGGCTGAAGCTGAAGAGAAGCAATGGCTTGTCGCCGAAAACTTATTCGCACAGGAAGGAGAGCTGGCGCAGCGCAAGGTCAATCTTGACAGCCACGAGGAGGAGCTTGCCGTGCGCGAGCAAGCAATTGGCGGGGCCCTCAAGGAAGCAAAGGACGCCGCCGTAGCTGCTAAGGCCGCCAAGAAGGAGCTGGAGATGAAGGTGGCGCAGCTGGAGGCAGATCTCAAGGAGAGCGGCGAGGAGCTTGCCGTTCTTAAGCGCGAGCGCGAGAAGGAAGCTGCCGCTCATGGTGAGCTGCAAGGCCTTCTCGCAGAGAGGAGCAAGGAGCTCAGCGCCGCCAAGGATTCCAATGCGGATCTCGAGCTGAAGCTGGCCACGTTGACTCAGACGCTGGACGGCGCCAGGGAGCGGGAGGTGGCCTTGTCGGAGAAGATCAAGTCCGACGAGGCGCTGCTGGCGAATGCTGCTGCCACCCACGACGCCTTCAAAGAGACAGTGGAGCATTGGACTGAAGGTCTTGTGGATGCTGCCGGTGCCATCGACGGGGAGTTGGCGCAGCTGGGGATAGAGGATTTTGGGTATCCCTCCGACGAGCATCTCCAACCCAGCGCCAAGCTCAGCCTGTTCTTCAAAGGCGTGGCAACGGCCCTCCAGCGACTCCGGGAGAGGATCCCAAAGCAGCTGGCCGACGAGTCGCGCAGGATTTGTGCGGGGGCTCTCCAGAAGGAGCTGATGAAGGTGGCGTTCCGCAATCCAGGCCTCAACCTCACCAACCTCCTCAAATCCTTGCCGCCGGATGCTGATCGGGATGCGCTCAAGGCCCTTGTCGCACCCATTGTGGACAAGGTGTGCGAGATCAAGAGGGTTGAGGGCGATCGCGTAGATTAGGCCGCCCGTTTCTTTTTCTCCTTGTCGCTGCTAGCCAAATTATAAGATCAATCTGTTAGAGCTGCGACAAGTTATTCTGTAATATAACTCTATTTCTGGTATCGACTACTACATTATTTCCTTTACTAGATTCCTTCCTTTGTATGTTTTTACCCTACGCTTTTAGGGAACTTGTCAGCGCAGGCACCCGAGCCGCGAGCACTGAGTGCGGGACGTCAACAGCCTGCTGGTGGTGCCGCTTCCGACAAGAAACCTTGTCGCGACTAGTTGCAGCACACTTAAGTTGTTGAGCGGACTCGAAACAAAGTAAGGGCGCAACTAGCTACGAGTTGGTTCCTCCACGCATAGGTTTTCCATACAAAACATGATCATTCGAGGAAGATAACTTGAAAATTAAAACCAATTGCTCAAACTTTGGCAACTTAGCTTTTCTGTCGTTTGCTTTCCGGCAAGGCGAAAACTTGCTTGAATGATGCCTGGTCCACATCATAATCTTCTCCTTTCCCCCCGGCAAACTTGTGTGCGAGGGAACCTTGCTTTCCTTTATTAGAAAAAGAAAGAAGAGAAAATAAAGATATGGTGCCTTCCGGCTCGTTATTGCTTACCGGGGGTAGGTGCTGCACAAAGTGTCAGATAATGCATGCAAATATGAAGTGGAAAGCATGAAATTGACAAGATGTGCGGGGCACATGAGCTTTACTTATGCACGGGATCTGCGCCCGGCTTTATACAAAGGATTACATGCAACATCGGCAAGACTTGTACAAAAGGTGGTTGCCGGAACGGGTTCCGCCAACCGCGCCCTACGGGTAAAATTTACGAAGATGCTCAATGTTCCAGGAGTTGCTCACTGGAATGCCATCTTCGGTCTCAAGGCGGATAGCGCCGGGCCTAGTGACTCGTTTCACCCGGTAAGGGCCTTCCCACTTCGGCGTCAACTTGTTGGAATTCTTGGCGGACTGAACGCGCCGAAGAACAAGGTCGCCTTCCTTGAAGCTTCTGGCATTAACTTTGCGGCTATGGTAGCGGCGCAAAGCTTGCTGGTACCGAGCAGCTCGTACAGCAGCCTGAAGACGATCCTCCTCAAGGAGCAGCGCGTCATCTTGTCGCAGCTTCTCTTGCTCAAGCTCATCATAAGCGAGCACTCGAGGTGATCCATATACGAGTTCCGTGGGGAGAACTGCCTCTGCTCCATAGACTAGAGCAAAAGGTGTCTGGCCAGTGGCTCGATTTGGCGTCGTCCTGATCGACCAAAGAACCACCGGCAGCTCCTCGATCCAGTTCCTTCCGCACCTGTGCAGCCTGTCGAAAGTTCTGGTCTTGAGCCCGCGCAGCACTTCAGCATTTGCCCTCTCTACTTGACCGTTGCTTCTCGGTTGAGCAACAGAAGCGAAGCAGACCTTGGCGCCAAGGTCTTGGACATACTGCATGAAGGTGCGGCTCGTGAATTGCGTGCCATTGTCGGTGATGATCCTGTTAGGGATCCCGAAACGGCAAACAATCGACCTGAAGAACTTGACTGCTGACTGTGCTGTCACCTTCCTCACTGGTTCCACTTCCGGCCACTTCATGAACTTGTCGATTGCGACGTACAAGTACTCAAAGCCCCCGACAGCTCGGGGGAAGGGTCCGAGGATATCGAGCCCCCAGACCGAAAATGGCCAGGATAAAGGGATCGTCTAGAGAGCTTGAGCTGGCTGGTGTATCTGCTTGGAATGGAACTGGCACGCTTCACACTTGGTTACTTGTGCAGTTGCATCCTGGAGGGCTGTCGGCCAAAAGAAACCTTGCCGGAAAGCTATGCCAGCAAGTGCTCTTGCGCCAATGTGGTGGCCACATATGCCTCCATGTATCTCCACCAACAGCTTTTGTCCGTCTTCCCGGTGAATACACTTCAATTTCACACCGTTGAGTCTTCTTCTGTACAGTGTGTTGTCGACAAACTGGTACATACTTGACTGCCGGGCTACTTTTTCCGCTTCTTCTTGCTCTTTGGGAAGTTCTCCTGTCTGAAGGAAATGGACAATCTGCTATGCCCATGTTGGAGCTTGTGGCTCATCAACAAGGACCAAAGGCACATCTGCTGCTGCGGGAACATCCGCTTCTACGGCAAGAACCTGCGGCTTAGCCGGAGCTTGATGTTCCCCGGCAATCTTGCCGGAGCAAAGCTTGTCGGGAGCGTCTGCTACGACGGAACAAACCATAAGGCTTGCCGGAGCAGACTGCTCCTCAGCATCCTTGGCATTGATCTTGGGGACTTTCTTGGCGGCGGCTTCAGGGAGCTCTGCCGGAAAATAGTCCCCAGAAATCAACTTCCTTTTCTTGTTCTGTCCCGTTGATGGTGTTACAGATGGTTGAGTCAGCTTGAGCACAAAGATCCCTAGCTCCACAGGTAACTTTAGTGCGGCGCACTTCGACAAGCCATCAGCAATGTCATTCTGAGCTCTCGGGACATGCTCCATCTGTAGGCCGTCAAAGTGCTCTTCTAGCTTTCTCACTTCATCAACATATGCTTCCATCAACGGACTCTGATAGTTCTTGTTCACTTGGCGGACGACGAGCTGTGAGTCACCCCTGACAATGAGCTTCTTGATCCCAAGGTCGGCTGCGATCCTTAGACCGGCAAGCAATCCTTCGTACTCTGCAGTATTGTTGGTTGCTTGCTCCTTGGGAAAGTGCATTTGGACTACATACTTGAGGTGCTCTCCAGTGGGCGCGACAAGCAGCGCGCCCGCACCGGCGCCTTGCAGCGAGAAGGCACCATCAAAGTACATCAGCCACTCTTTGCTTGCCTCCTTGACGGGGATGCTTGTTTCCGGAATTTCTTCATCTGGTGTTGGCGTCCACTCTGCTATGAACTCTGCCAATGCTCTGCTTTGGATAGTTGAAGTGCTTTCAAACTTGAGGCCAAAGCTTGACAGTTCTAGCGCCCACTCGACAATCCTGCCTGTCGCTTCTGGATTTTTGCAGTATCCTCTTCAGCAGAAAACGAGTGATGATTGTGATCTCATGTGCTTGGAAGTAATGGCGCAGCTTTCTCGAGGCCATGAGGAGGCCGAAAAGCAACTCCTGCACACCAGAGTACCTTAACCTAGCCCCCTGCAGAAGGGAACTGACAAAGTAAACTGGGCGCTGCACCATTCTCTTCTGCATCTTGTCATGCTCCTGCGCAGATCCATCCTTGTCGGGACTAGAGCTTGCCGGTGAAGTCCTCTGCTTGTTGCTGGATGCATCTGCCGTGGTTGCTGGCTCATCATCCGCCTCCCTCTCCGCCACTAACGCAGCACTAACCACTTGATTGGTTGCCGCTATATACAGCAGCAACTTCTCTTGTGGCTTAGGTGCAACAAGTGTCGGAGTGGAGGACAGGTATCTCTTCAAGTCCTGTAGCGTAGCCTCCGCCTCTGGAGTCCATTTCATTGGACCTGCCTTTTTCAATATTTTGAAAAACGGCAGGGCGCGCTCAGCAGATCTAGAGATAAACCTGCTGAGAGCAGCCACGCAACCGGCAAGCCTTCGTACATCCTTGACGCGCTTCGGTGCTTCAATCTGCTCAATGGCTTTGATCTTGTCGGGATTGGCCTCGATTCCCCGCTAAGACACGAAGAACCCGAGAAGCTTGCCAGAAGGGAATCCAAATACGCACTTCTCGGGGTTAAGCTTGAGGTTGATCTTGTGCAGATTTGCAAATGTTTCGTCTAAATCTTGAATCAGGGTCGCCCTGTCCTTGCTCTTGACCACTATGTCATCCATGTAGGCTTCCACATTTCTGTGCATCTGTGGCTCAAAAGCGTGGTGGACTACCCTTGCAAATGTTGAACCAGCATTCTTCAAACCGAAAGGCATCCGTACGAAACAGTACGTGCCACACGGGGTGATGAATGCGGTCTTCTCCTCATCCTCTTCTGCCATGAAGATCTGATGGTATCCTGAGTATGCATCAAGAAATGAAAGCAAATCACATCCGGCCGTGGAGTCAACAATCTGGTCGATGCGCGGCAAGGGAAATGGGTCTTTGGGACAAGCTTTATTAACATCGGTAAAGTCGATACAAAGCCTCCATTTCCCGTTTGCCTTGCGCACGACTATAGGATTGGCCAACCATGTAGGATGGAGCACTCCTCTGACAAGGCCTGCTGCTACCAACTTCTTGATTTCTTCTGCGATGAATTCTTGGCGCTCCACTGCCTCTTTCCTGACTTTCTGCTTGACGGGCCGCGCATGAGGACAGACGGCAAGGTGGTGCTCAATTACTTTCCTGGGAACACCGGGGATGTCAGACGGTTGCCACGCAAACACGTCGACGTTCGCCCGCAGGAAAGCAACGAGCGCGCTTTCCTATTTAGGGTCGAGAGTGGCACTGATGGTGAAGGTACCACCAGTGCCGTCCTCCTTGGCGGGCACCCTCTTGGTCTCAGGTGGAGCTGCCATTGCCTTCTTACACTTGTCGGTGGAGCTCGATGGTGCGTCCTCGATGGTAGCGCAGCACTCCGAAGAGGTGCGCTTGCCGGAGTGGGCATCAGAGCTCTTGCCGGACTTGGTCTTCCTTCTTCCCCCCGGGAGCTTCAGCGGCAAGTGTTTTGCAATCTGTTGCGGCTGTTGCTTCATGGTAGATCTTGTCGGCGCAGATAAGGGCATCCTTCTTGTCGCCAGGGACAGAGATGACGCTTATCGGGCCTGGCATCTTCAGTATGTTGTATGCATAGTGAGAGGCTACCATGAACTTGGCTAGTGCTGGACGGCCAAGTATCCCATTGTAAGGCAATGGGAGGTCAGCAACGTCAAAAGTGACCCTCTCAGTCCTGAAGTTGAGCTCCCTGCCAAATGTTACCGGCAACGTGATCTTTCCCTTTGGCTTGCTGCTTCCCGGATTGATTCCTTGGAACGTACCGGTTTCTTCAAGCTCGCTGTCAGGGATCTGGAGTTTCTGGAGCACCGCGGAGGAGATCAGGTTCAAGCCGGCCCCGCCGTCAACTAACATCTTAGTGACCTTGAGGTTGCGGATAGTTGGTGAGACCAACATCGGCAAGCACCCGACCGCAGTTATCCGATCAGGGTGGTCCTCAATATCAAAGATGATAGGCGTGCTGGACCATTTCAGAGGCTTGCGTGACTCGATGGGTGGTTCTGCTGCATTAACTTCCCACACCCACTGCTTGAGCTGACGGTGCGAAGTATGCAGAGAAGCACCACCGTCAACGCACAAGACCTCTGTGGCTTTCTGGAACTCCTGCTCATCAGTCTCCTCATCATCCATGTCTTCATCGTCGTTGTCATCTTCATCCTTGTCGCGGCCGCGAGGAGGTCTGTCTCCTTGCCACTGCTTGGCCTTGCTGCAGCGTCCTCCTCGACCGGGACGTTTCTTGCCGGATCCTCCAGCACCCTCCTGGGCTTTCTCTTTGTCGCGCCGCTCGTATTCAGCTTTCTGTTGCTCAACAAGCTGCTCGACTTTCTTGCAGCTCTGTAGATCGTGGCCCTTGGTGCGATGGATCTTGCAGTACTGCTTGCTGGTGCCATCCTACTTGTCGGTGACCGCCACATCTGCGGCAACCTCCTTGCCGGAGCTACCAGCTTTGGGCTTGTTGCCGGACTGTTCAACGACCAGCACCTCTTTGCTTTTCTTCTTCCTGTTATTCCGCCGCCGGTTTTTCTTTGCCAGGGCAGCATCCTCACTGTCAGATCCTCCTGCTCCTATGTTCTCTCCGGGGAGTCTTCTCCCTTCCTCAGCACGTGCACACTTGTCGGCCAGGGCATATAACTCACTGACGTCTCTGATCTTGCACATCGCCATTTCCTCCCGCATCCTGCGGTTTCGCACGTTCTGATGGAACGCGCTGATCACCGCGGCAGGGTGGACGTCTGGGATGTTGTGTTGTACGCTGCTGAATCTCTGAATGTACTTGCGCAGGGGCTCTCCTTCCTTCTCGGCGAGCAGATGAAGGTCACTCTCTTGGCCATGAGGCTTGTGGCCGCCTGTGAAGGCGCCGACAAACTGATGGCATAGATCGGCCCAAGAGGATATGGAGTTGTCCGGCAAGTGCATGACCCAGGATCTGACGTTGGGCTTGAGCACCAACGGGAAGTAGTTGGCAAGGATCTTGTCGTCCCGTCCCCCGGCAGCCTGCACCACAATGGTGTAGATGCTGAGGAACTCTGACGGATGCGTCTTGCCCTCATACTTCTCCGGTACGTCTGGCTTGAAGTTCTTCGTGCTGGGCCACTAGACTTGCCGCAGCTCACGAGTGAACGCAGGGCAACCTACCGCGTACGGCAAGTCGCCTGGTTCACCTGGCGCGTGCATGTCAACAGAGGGCCCAGCGCGCATGTCGGATTGACGTCGCGCTTCTCTTCGGCGCTCGATGCGAGTACGAGCGTCTTCTTGCTATCAATCGTGAAGAACTTGGCGCTAATTGCGACGAGCTCGTGGATCTGACGATGCGGTGGAGTCGCTGTCCAGGTGGATCCGGCGAGTCGGCGGTCTTGGCCTTCGGGGTGGTGATTGCATGGTGGTTGCACCCCCACCAGTTTCGTCGCCACCGGCTCGCGCCTGGCAACCCTGTCGCAGCAGCGACGTGCTCGGCTGCCATGGAGTGTCGCTGTTGGTGTAGCCGATGAGACTCTGAATTGTGGCCCTCCATTCATCGATCTTGTCCGATGTCGGAGGGTAATCCAGGAGAAGTTGAGCTCGCGCCAAAGCTTCTGCTGGAGTGGTGGGTGGCAGTGGCGGAAGGCGCGAGGAGCGGGATGTGCTCGGACTTCTAACTATGTTAGAAGGAGCATTATCCCGTCCGGGCGACCGTGTCTCGCTCGTGCTGGCACGTTGGCGTGCATGCTGGTCTTGAGCGCCACGGGATCCACCAGCTTGATCTTGGCCCAACAAACGTGTGCTACTGCGAGTACCATGACGTTGTCGGTCCTGCGCCTCCTGAGATGGGCGCGGTACATGTACGGTCGCCGAGGTTTGTGCAGCCTTGTCCTTGGACCTGGCGGCATCGTGAGTTTCCTCGTCGACGTCCGTTCTTCCGCCGGTGTCCATTCCACCACCTGTTTGCTCCATTGGTGGTGGAAGTGACGTGGACGGAGCAGCTGCCGCCGAAGTCTTCTTCTTCGGTGGCATGTCGATGAAGAAAATGAAGATCTAGCTCGTGTGAACACCGGATCGGGTTCACCCAATCTCGACGCCCCCTACCTGGCGTGCCATAGATGTCAGGGAAACTGATCTACGAACACCTATGGGGCCGGCGGACCGGGCCCCTTTCGGTTCGGCGGGGGGCGGAGGTCACACGAAGAGCGAATCGAGGCGAAGCACACGAGCGGTTTTACCCAGCTTCGGAGCTCTCCGGAGAGATAATACTCCTACTGCTGCTTGTCTGATTCTATTGTGTTCTTGCTCGAGAGAGAGCTAAGTGTTTTTCTGGCTTTCAAATGAGTCGAACCTCCTCTACATTGCGCATGGGCCTCCTTTTATATGTTCAAGGGGTCACCGACAGGTGGCAACGCAGAGAAGGGTAAAAATGTAAAAAGGGAAGTGGTTGGTACAGCTACCTGTACAGTGTATCCTACCTAACCCTGACGGCAGGGGACAAGGGCATTAAATGCCCGTCTGTGTCGCCCAAACAGTGCATAAAGGGACCGTCAGGGGCGCCACCGCTTGCAACGATGGCGATCTTGTCAGCATCGCATGCCACCGCGCACCGCTGGCTGCACATCCACCCGCCACGCGTGCCTGGAAAGACCCCTAGGGCGACACGTTGGTGGATGCGCTGGAGCGTGGGCACAGAGTGGCCGCCTGCCGCGGCAAGCGCCTTGCCACGGCCGTTGTCTTGTCGGGTCCGGAAGCTTGTCGCTCACCAGGTCTTGAGAGCCTTGGTTGGTCTTCCCGGCAAGCTCCTCTTGCCGGGGCCTTGTCGCCTTGCCGGGACGCATGGCGCATCGCGGCAAGTTCCTTGGGGATGCCTTGGTTGGCCTTCCCGGCAAGCTCCTCTTGCCGGGGCCTTGTCTCCTTGGCTTGAATACTTTGTTCTTGAATGGCTCCAAAGGAACCATGGAGGACCTTGGTGGTTGCCCAGCAAGCCTTACCGCGGGGAGCTGCAACTGCCCGTGCACAAGTTCGGGGTACTAGGGTACCCCTATTCTAGTACACCGACAAGAAGAGGCGCACACATTAGTAGCCAACAAAGTCTTTTTTGAAACAATAAGTTGTCACGTTAATATCACAAATGGTTGTATTATATGAACCATGTCTATATTTAACCATACTCAGTGGCATGCGTGAAGATGTTTGATTAGACGGGACAAGCGTGTGAAGTCCTCCGTGTAGGCTCAACGTGACGCGTGCGAACAGGCTACCACGTAGGCTCGACAGGACGCGTGCATCCTGTCCACCTCGCAGGCTTGACAAGACACGTGCGAGCAGCAAGGCTGCCCATGCTCAGCGGGAAGCAAGCTCTTTGACCTCCATGCACCAGCCACCGCCCGCCTCGCTCAAAACTTTGCCATTAATGGGTTAATTAAAGCGCCAAGACGAAGGTTTTTTTTAGAGGTGGACCAAGGGTGTTTCGTTGTGATCCCATGGCAGCATTTGCTTTATTCGTGTTTTCAACTCGTATTCCCTCCTAATTTAAATTGCCACATAGGGCAAAGGATAATACGACGACAAGTAAAATGGCAACGGATAGTACGACGACAAATTTAAAATGGCGCAAATAATAATTGTCTTACATATTCCAAATAATTTTAAATGCCACATGCGGCAAAATCCGGAAGCCACGGGGGCAAGAGAAGAAGGAAATCATAGGCAACAGTCAAGATCGCTACTGTATCTACTCTTCTATGGATCGCCGGGGCGATGACATCCTCCAGCTCCGTCCACAATTCTTCACGGCTTTGCTTGAAAGCAGCCACGGATTCCTCCACCTCCTATTCGCGCTTGATCCGGAGCTTCCTCAAGTCACCCATCAGTTCCTCGATGACCACTATCAGTGTCATCCCCGAGGCACTGCTCTGCTCATGTAGCATCTTCTAGCCGGTGTCCTCCTCCTCCTTCTCGGTGAGCACCTTGAGGAGCTTCGCATTGTCACCCATGAGTTGCTCGATGAGGCCGGTCGCCTTATCAACCGAGGCATCGCTGATATCGAGCAGCTTCATCAAGTTGTCGACCAACTCCTGTTGCTTAATGAGGCCAGCAAGATTGTCGTCATCGCCGGCCAAGGACTTCAGCAACACCAGCTCATCGCGATCGCTGACGCGCTGAGTGCGCCTGTGAGAGCGCTCGCGTGCCCATGAGAGCTCGTTCGAGGGCTCCGCGACGTGCCGGGACATCTATGCTGCGGCTGCTGCTTCGCGGCGGGACCTCTCTAGTGCTTCCACGGCCTTGATCTTTGTTGCCTGGTTATATGCCCACCCGAAACTCCTCCTATCGCTCATGGCGGAACGACTTGATAGGAAAGACCAGTTTTATAGGAGATGAGGAGAGGAACTGTGAAGTAATTTTTGAGTGGGTAGTTTTTATAGCCCTGTGCTAAGTGTGAACACATATTAGTTTGATCGGTGTGGAGACATATTAGTTTGATATGTGTGGATAGATTTGCAATTACTTATTGCATTGTAATCTGAATGTGATGAGAAACAAAGTCAAAATTTATTAGTGGTTCTGGACGCACAAAGCCCCATTTTTTTTGTTCTGTCTCATCGCAAACAGTTCTTTTGGATCAACCATATGCCACGCATCGGAAGCCCGAAACATGGGCCCTTGTTCTTGGATGTACATGTACATGTCTGCCCACTATCACACACGGTCATGATATCACCATCGTGTCCTATGGATCCGCCGTCACGTCTCCCACGGGGTGCCAGAAGGTTGACCACGTGGTTGCTCGCCATGGCGTCCCTGCTTTTTTTTATTTTTTTTGCAGGTCGGTGGCGTCCGTGCACGCGCTCTGCTCGCCGTTGAGGCAAATTTACAATGGCAACAGTTAATAATGGTCTTACATATTCAGGATAATTTAAAATGCCGCATGCGGCAAGGCACAAAACACTCACGACCTACTTATGCATACAATTATAATAAAATATAGACTAAAAAGCTGAGCTGGTGGCCTTCCGACGACGATCTTCTCGGACTCCATGATTAGCATATCACCCTTGCGGCCATTCATTATGTGTAACTTGCTAATCATCACACACGAGTACTCGCAGGCGCATCGTGTGTTGTACTCCTAGCCACCGCAAGCAACTAGTTTGCATTTTTTAAGTTTTTTGTACGAACAGAATCACACACAAACTTACTATAGTAACCGTCTGTGTTATAATTTCTCATCCCAAACAGTTCATCCAAGTGGGCTGTTTGCTGCGTATCACACACATCTGGTTTACATGTATCATTTCTGTTCTTTTGGGTGATTGCAAATGCCGCATATCACACACATCTTGTTAAGATGAACCATTTCTGTTCTCTTTCCTAATCGAAAACAGTTTGTCCGAGTGAACCGTATGCCATATATCACACACATCTTGATCTGGCTGACCGTTTCTATTGCATTCCCTAATAGCACACAGTTCATCGCAGGGAACTGTATGTCGTATATCACACACACATTGATATGGCTACCTGTTCCCGTTGTTCTTCCTCATCGCAAACAGTTCTATTGGATCAACCATATGCCCTGGATTGCACACGCAACTAAAATCTGAACCGTGTTTGATGCATCCATCACCGCAAACGTTTTGCACATTTCTGACAGTTTTCTTACACCATCGTTTGCGATTATTACATTGCACACAGTTTCTCGAAGGGCTCTGATCGTAGTGTCGCGTTAGCAGCATCCTGTAGTAGTGACATACCAGTAAGAATAGTGACAGGAGCTTTACCACCCATCATTGCAACAAATTTCTTGAAAGCCCATTTGAAATTTTCAACCTTTTCATTTGTAAGCAATACTCCAGTAAAAATGGCATTCTCAAAATGATTGCTGACCCCAAGAAACATTCCAAATGGCATATTATAAATGTTTGTACCATAAGTTGTGTCAAATGTGATTGCATCTCCAAAGTACTGATAAAGTGCCCTACATCGGCCACTAGTCCACATTATAGCCTACAACCTATTATCATCATCAGCTTGTGCAGCAAATGCAAATCTACCATCTTCCACAATTTACTCTCTAAAAAGTTCTAATGTCTTAGCAATATCATTTTGTATATTCTCTCTTGCTATTTGAGAATACACAGTTCTAAGTTCCCTTTTACTAAACGTCACTTTAGTGGTTGAACCATACATATCGGATACGATATAATTTACCCTTGTAAGCGAAACATTATTTTGTCTCAAATGCTTAATAAGATCTCGTGCTGCTGGATCAATATGCTGATGAGAATACATGTGTTTCTTTTGACCACAACTTTTAGCAAGCTCACAGTTGTGTTCTTGTTTGAAACTTTTTGACATATCATTCTCCACAATCTTTCAAATGAACCCTTAATACTGCTTTGCAACCACATCAAGTTATTGACCTAATTGCGTTCCTGTTTTTATCTTGGGTTCTTGGTTTTTTGTCTTAAAATAAATTAATAACAATATATGATATAATTTTTTTGTCTTAAAATAAATTAATAACAATACTCACACTGCGCTGACACTTGTACTCTTGTGTTGTCTGAATATCTTTCACATTCACAAAATTGTCTCCATTTCTGATGCTAAAACGAAGAACCCAAGAATATGTGTTGTAAAAGTCATATGCTTCAGCTAGAGATCCAAACTTCATACCAACATAAGGTTTGAACATATCCAAAGATTTATCTTGGCAGTACGATCTAATACCTTCTATAATAGCTCCATTTAGCAAAGTACTAAAGTAATATCAATTAGTAGGTACTATAATTTATAATGATTATGATAAGAAAATTATACCTGTTATCTTCCAGATTAACAGTGCCTTAATCTTCGTCAACTTTATATGCTGAAAATAAGTAATCTTCATCCAGAGAAGTTTTTTCACCATTAACCTTTTCTTCAGTGCCATGATTTGTTCCATAATTTCCAATTTTAGATTGAACTTCTTCAAGCTCGTCGTTGTATTCATCGAAATCAATCCTTTCAATATAATTTATCTGTGTAAGCCATTTTACTTACACTGATAATGTCAATATAAATATACTTGTTCCATACCTAGAATTTTGTTGAGAAAGAACATCTCTTGCATCTGAAAAATCTTCAGATTGTTCTTTTCTGAAGCTTTGTTCAGCAATCCGAGTTGGGAAAAACATATAATTTATATATAATTCTTATACCGTTTAATAAATTATGATGTAAGCGAGAATCAGTTATAATAACACATATCTATTAAGCTAAACTATACCTTGACGTGAAATAAGTTTTTGGGTCTTCAACCATAGTTAGCAGATCCAAGAAGCTACCATTCATACTGAAAAATAAAATCATACCAAAATTAGTTACAAATTAGAAATCAGGCATATAGCACATAGTGATATGTGAATTTAATAATACAGAATGCAAAAAATGTGAAATACGAGTACATTCACAGGTTGTACCAAAACTAGTTAAGAAATGTGAAATCATTCAGGTAGCACATATTGATAGGTGAAATTTATAATACACAAAACAAAATAAGTGAAATAATATTAATAACGCAATTGAAATGTATACATTTCTGACTAATTATGCTTTCAAAGGCTGGTTCATACACAATATAAATAAAATCTATACATATAACAACCAGATTTTTATGAATACGAAAGAAAAAATATTGAGAATAAATTATGATTCACAGTTGATCCATTCCTGTGTGCTTTAGCTATAAGTTGTTCTTGCTTGATATGATGGATCTATAACCACGGTGAAATACTTGGAGCGTTTATACTTTGAATCTATTGAAGGAACTGTAGAGGCAAGGACAAGAAGGGAGTTCATCTAGAATGACGGAAGTGGAAGCAACCAGCTGAAATATAGAAAATTAAGAAGGAAAGAAAGCTTGAAGAAGAAGAAATAGAGCAATGGAGATGAACAGAGAAAGAAGAGAGGACGGGGGGAAATGGATAGGAACAGTGCACAGTAGATATTTTCACCCACATATTGACAAAAGGCAGGGGACCCAGCTACTATCGTCAGGAAAAGGACAATGTATAAGTCAGAGCAGTCAGTCGTATTTCAGATGTGTAGCAAATATGAAACATTTTTAGCTTATGCACCAATTCATAGCACCAATCTTGGAATCCGCAGCAGACGGCTCGTGATCTTCCGGTACATCACGGAACCGCGCAAATTTCCACTTTGTGGTATCAGCCTAACCGATCCAAACCCTCCCGTTGACCCGCAGCGGCGCCACTCCATGGTTCTTCTCACGGCTGCACCGACCCATGTCACCGCTACGTCGCCTCTTTGGGCCGTAGTGTCGCGGCCCATGGTCCACCGCCGCCTCGAGGCCGTCCGCTCTAGGCCGTCCCGTGGCCGCACTGACCCTCGCGCCGCCGCTGCGTCACCCCGTCTGGCCGTATCGAGCGTGGCATGCGATCCACGCCGCCGCCCGACGCCGTCCACGTGGTTGCACCGACACCTCCTCCATCGCAGTGCCGCGGCCCGCGGTCACTGCCGCCGCCACGAGGTCTTCAGGTCATTGCCCTGACCTGTTCGCCTGATACTACTGCATCACCCCTTCGGGTCGTAGTACCGTGACCGGCGGTCCATGCCGCCGTCACCGCGCGTCGACTTTTTGTGGTTCGTGCCACGCCACCTCCCCTGGCGCGGGAATGCCGCTGTTCGCGCCTATCTTTGTCACGTTGTCTGGGTTCCTCCCCTACTTCGAGCACCGCCACTGCGCTACTAACCTCGCCGTCGACACCACCGCTCTGAGGCTGCCGCCACCGCTCTTCTTCGGCTGCCACCGCCCATCCAACCCCTTCGTCTTCGTCCAGCACCAGCCCGTCGCTAGCGTCACCGTCATCTACCCTGACCAATTCATCTACTCTGACCACATTTGGTGACATCGGCCCCTCGTCGATTGTCGCCACAACCATCGTTGAGTCTTCTTCTTTGTTGGCCCTCCGACTCCTCGACATGGCGTACAGCTCTTGCAAGTCCCTCATCTACGCATGCTCGGAGCCGCAACACCGATGCGTGTCTTCATCACTACAAAAAAATACACATCTATGACATTTTGGGCCGAACAATTTTTTCTGTCATGCTTATGACACTTCTATGACGATACTTTTGACAAAAGCATGTATCATCATAGATGTGGTGGGCTCCTACTTCTATGACAAAAAATCATGACAGAAAATGGGCTTTTCATCCTGGGTGGGATGGAGACGCACCTGCATGACATTCTTTGGGTTGTCCATGACGGAAAAAAGTGTTGGTAGAAGCCAGGGAGAGGAAAATTTCAGGGTGTTCCCGGTTACGGTGGGTGGTCGGGGCTGAGCGATGCACTGTGGTTTGCGTGTTTCTCTTGTACACATACGCACGTGTGCGCGAGGCGTTGGGCCCTAACTGAACCCGAGTGAGGCGTTCGCTTACTGAACATGAGCGATTGCACTAGCTACGTTACTGAACCCGAGCGATCGATCCCTTGGTTGTTAATTGAACCCGAGTGATTCCTTCGCTACTGCTGCTAATGGAACCCGATCGATCACTGCTATTTACTGAAGTCGATCGAACCTGCTGCCTCTTGATGAATAGTGAACTTGGGGGTTGGTTGAATGAGTCGATACATACGTGGTTGGGGTTGGATGAACAATTCCCGGTGGGGGTTGGATAAACAGGACCCCGTGGTAGTAGGCGGTTGCGGCTGGATGAACAGGACGTCGAGAGGAGGCCGCCACGGCCGAGCTGGTTGGGGATGGATGAACAGGACCCCACGGAGGGCTGGTTGAAAAGTAGCTAGTGGAGGGTTGGATGAACAGTAGCCTGTGGATGAACAGTAGCTGGTGGAGGCAGGAGGAAGACGTGGTGGATAAACAGTGCAGGTGGAGGCTGGAGGAGGTCGACGGTGGGTGAACAATAGCCCGTGGAGTCCCGTTTTGTGGTACGCTGCACCACTCCCGATGAGCAGGACCCCCGTTTCGACCGTAGTGCTCCAACACAAGTCTGTTTCCTCCGTTTTGTGGTACGCCACACCCCTCCCGATCAATAGCACCTCGTTTCTACCATAGGAGCTCGAACACAAGTCCATTTCCTCAGTTCTGCGGTATGCCAGACCCTTCCCGATGAACAGGACCATGTTTCGACCGTACACGGTCGAACAGAAGGAGTTTCCTTAGTTTTACGGTACGCCAGACCCCATTCCGGCTGTTCCGTCCAAGCCGGTTGGCTCCCGATGAACAGGATGCATTATGACCCAGTGGCTTTGCTCCCGATGAACAGGACGCGTTCCGACCGAGTGGCTTCGCTCCCGATGAACTTGACATGTTCCGAGCCAGTCTCTTGACTCTCGGTGAACACGATGTTGTTTCCTTTGTTCCGACCCAGCGGGTTAGCTGCCGATGAACAGGACGACGTCGCTATCGTCCGTCGCGTCTCCATGTACACAAGCCCTGGCCGTACGTATGCATGAGTAAGCATTCGAGACCTCGCCCTTATGTACGTACGTAGCCGTATTTACTTTCTTGCAACATGGTTGTATGTACGTGTACACGATATATATAGACGGGACTACGTGACATGCTACGTCCGCGCCTCTACTACGACACATGAATCTCCTTACTCGGCCATGGTTCATCGTTGCAGAGAGACCGATCGACCAGTATGTATGGACACGTTCACGACCAGATAGACAACCCTTCGTACGGTTTGGCCCGGTGGGTCCCAGCTGTCACGGAGTATAAGGAGGCACTTGCTTGCGTGCGGAGATATAGCTGGTGGGTCCCAGCTATCAGGGGGAAGAATCATTTTTTTGACGGTATTATGGACGCACTTCCTTGCATGTGAAGATGTAGCTGGTGGGTTCCAGCTGTCAGGGGGGAAACATTTTTTCGAGCCCTTCCGGTAGGTCCCGCTGTCAGGTTGAGGAATCATTATTTTGCGTGTAATAAGGAGGCACTTCCTTGCTGCGGCCGTGGACCCAGCTGTCAGCCTCTCCATGTACAGTCCTCTTCCGATGGAAGTCGTTCCTTGACCATGTTGACCACGCCACGCCGAGAGCATGAAGGCGGTGGACGATGGCGAGGCCTAAGATGGGAACGATCTGGAGTCATGGAACAAGGGGCACTAGAGTCCCTGGCGGAGGCGGGTATGATGGATTTGTTCGGCTGCCAGGTGAGGCTGCCTTCGCCGGAGAATAATAGAAGTGTGGGTGAGTACAGGTATGACCAAGCAACCATTGGGAGTAGGGTGGAGCGTCGAGGCCTGCGCGGCAGCACAGCCGGTCACGGGAGGCAGATGCAGGTGCTCCAGCCGGCGATGGTTTTGGCGGTTGGAGCAAGAGCAACTAGATCAGAGATTGAAGAAGCAGGATCACCATTGGATGTCAATTCAACGACTACATATGTCAAAATAATTTGTTGACTTTTTGTTTTAGACCATTAGATAGTTTTGTTCTCTAAATGGACAACACCTTGTGCATGCTTCGTCTAGTGGGCCAACAAAGTCAGCTTCAAAAGCTGTGGCGGAATGCAGCCCATTTATTTAGGTTTTACATCTCATTTCGTTTTGTTTGCCAATACATCTATTTCCTGGGCCTTGACTCAAAAAATAATATATTTCCTATGCTGGGTAAAAATAATAATAGATGATTTACTATTTATGATAATTTACAGCGCATTTGATTATTTATTCGTATACACTATTTACTGAGATGGGTGGAAAATAATATAGCGTACATGCAGCGCATTTATCATTTCTGATAATTTACAAGCCATTTGATTTTAGTATAAATGGACCCATTTTCTGGGATGGGTGAAAAAACAATGTTGGTCTGGACTGAGCATTTCGTATAAAAAATAATATTGAGATAGGAATATTATTAAAAGAATTAAGTTGGGCTTGGTAATCTTATTATATAAAAAATGAACTGGGTTGTGCCTTTTATTAAAAGAAACATAGGTTAGGCTGCGCTTATTTTAGGATCTTGTGTACAACTGTCAGCCTAGTTGCATTGCTGATGTTCAACAAAAAAGGCCTATGTAGTACAGTACAACTTTACATGGCTACTTAGCCCACATTCAATGACGCCTGAAAAGTCCCAAACAAGGCTTCTGTACAACTTTTTGAAGTCACTGAGCTCAATTAATAACTTAAGAAAAAAGTTAATGTATAGTGGAACCTAATTAAAAGTTGCCACGAGCGAAGAAATAATTCAATGGGTCACACTTGTGTGTGTGTGTGTGTGCCTGTGTGTGTGAGAGAGAGAGAGACCCATTTGTCGATGCTCGTAAATACATCTTTCAGCCATATGCATTGCTGATGCTCAGTAAAAACTTATATAGTTCACACAATCATATAGAACATCATAGCAGACTGAACTTGCATATAGAAATTTCACAAAGGCGGCACAATCAGGGTGGAATAAACAATGGATCGGTAAAGGTAGGGCTATGTTCAGACCAACGAACTCGTACATGACTATTCATCGTCTTTATCAATGACGGGAAAATATCTTGCATATTGTGCAAAGAAAACAGAAAGACAACACAATAAGTTCTGCTAGCACATTAAGTTGACATACACCCCTTTCTAAAAAAAGTTCAGGTACAAAAATAGAACAGGTCACAATCAAATGTACTAGCACATCAGTGCGTCACAACGATAGCTCGGATTTAACTAGTATATGAGAAGATTCAGTTGTTACCTCAAATTAGAGCACATCCAGGTAGCCAGCCCTGCCTCTTCTCCCAAAGAAGCAGCGGCCTCCGCCGCGTGATGGAGTAGGCCATGTATGTTCCATCTATTGTTCCGAGCAACAAAAGGAAAGTCGGACGTTGGCTCCTATAATGGACATCGTTGACGGACCCTGGCACCAGCGGCTGCGGCAGGACTTCAATTGATGGATTGACCACTTCTTCAACATGCACGAACACTCGATATAGGTACATCCCTAATGTGGTCCGCGGCGGCCTTGGTGGCGACAAATAGTACAACCCCAGTTCCTGCACCGGTATCTCAACACCAACATCTTTGGTATGGTGGACGGCTTTTTCATCTATACCATAACTGTTAGAGCCCAGTTGTGTAGAGGAACAAACATACTTACGAGCTCACCTCCAATGTCATTGATAGGCTCACTCATGGACTCGTTGTTCCAAGCACGTCGAGGCATGCCTCGGAAGGTAAGCTTTGTTAAAAACTCAAGCTCAGAGGGCTCCATCCCCATCCTGGGTGCCACCGATCAGTAGCGTGCCATCGCAGAACAAACATCGGGAAGATTCGAACACACCACTGCAGTCGAAAGTTGTCTGGAATCTGACGAAGAAATCAGCCGGTGGCTGACAAACTTCGACAACCAAGTCACTTATTTGTATGCCGTGCGCAATGCCAAGAGCTTTGACAAGGTCGTCCGGCGAGACGGGAGGCCAGTCGCCATTGATGGTTACCATAAGCACTTTGACAGCAAACTGGTCGTTAAGCGCCGCCATGCCGCTGTTGAGCGATAGCACATAGCGCCCGAAGGCAGAACGGACCTCAAGATCACCGGCTTGGAGTTCTGCGTTGAGCGGCAACATGATAGTGCGCTTGAGTACAGGGAGTATAGGAGGCGGATTTGGGGGAACTGGAGTAGGAATCAAGATTCCAGAGGTGGGAGAGGGGCGGGAGATTGGGGATGAAAAGGTAACATGAATTTCAAACACGCACCAATTTGCTCTCGGCGCGCAAGCGCACGAATACACCAGTGGCGCCCACATGTCGGCCTGAGAGTCTTTTTTTCTTTATTTTTTTGAGAGCCCATCCTAAGCGTCATAATTGACCTGTTTGGCATTGTGTTACTACTCCGCCCATATTCAATGACACATCACTGGCCCAACAAGTGTACATCATCGAAAAGACATAGAGCTCAAACTATAACTTGAAAAAAGGAGATATACTCTGAACACTGGAGAATGGTGATGGCCTCATTTAGCCCACCAACAGTTCAAGACAATAAACAGTTCGAAACAACGATATATACAACATTCGAACACTGACTAGTGACTACTACTGACATAAACAACAAGACATGATTGTTCATAGGAATTCTTGCTACACCACCAAAACGCACCCATTTGCAGCGCTCAGACTCTCATGATGCAGACGAGAATGACATTCTAAATAGAGGCAACTATTACACAGTAAGAGTGACATAGACGAGGATGACCAAATGACAAGGAATATGCATAACAAAAGAGAGAACTACCCATCTAGAACAAGCAACAAAGACAACAAGTCATTTGAAGAGGGATGTCCAACACCATCATAATTTGCAGCCCCACTTCGGCCACCAGTGGTTCGGAGACACCAGAACTCCACCGGTACCCTTTCAACGCAACAGCCCAATTACCTATCAACCTAAAGGTTTGAACCACGTCACTACCCGTCGGACTTGAGACATATAAGGATCAATGTTAATCCAGATGGGTTTGTCATTCTTACCTTCTTTTGGCTGCAGGTTGTATCGTTGACAATCAGGAGAGTTTACTCCCGAAGTCCTAGGGCTCGCCGTGTAGACACAATTTTCCATAGCAAACAGAGCCTCTCTGCCATCAAGGTCCTTGCGAACGGTGATCTTATGGTTAATTAGATTATTGAGTCCGAGAAACAGGGAGTGTGAACCATGGCTGTTTACCTGCCTCCAACTCAAAAATCATGTAGGAACCAACAAGCTAGTATCCTGCTCATAGACGCAACAGCCACTATCCGGATACTCACATATTTCACGGTGCTTGTACACAATGGGGGGTTTTGCAATATAACTTTGCTGGCTCATGTGTGCGAATGATCATCAGTCTTTTGTTGTCGTCTTATCAAGCAAGGAACTAGTTGTGCTTCCCTGTTTTTGGCAAAGGTGGTGTCATTACAAAGGGCAGTAACTGTAGGGACACTGTATCATATCAAAAGGAAAGGCATTGTTAATGTAAGATTAGCATTGTTCAGAGTATGGGTAGGATAATGCAAGAAACATCATTGATCTATCCATGTTGGAACTGAGAGGAAAATACAGGGAAATGTATACTGGGTTCGAAAATCTAGAAGTGCCATGCATGGTTATACTCATGTTAGCTCGCAATCGATTCTTCACAGGAACCTACTATGTCATGCATGTTATGTAATCATATTCTGTCCTCACAAACAAATTCTTCAAGGAAACTAATAGACCATGCATTTATATACTCATGTTCGGTGGGCAAAATTTTTGTGAGGATATTATTCTAGCCATTGATTGCTGAAGGGCGAATATAGGTATGTACACATGGTAAGCATTACAGGATTTCACTACTTCCAAATATAGAGTTCTCCATATGCACATTTACTTCCCTAATGTATGGTTAGATGAAACCAATAGTGTGATGCATGTTTCTACATCATGAAAATGAGGAAACTAACAGGGCTATTGATACACACTCATATTTAGTAGTATACTAGGAAATATGCCCGTGCTTTGCAACGGGAGAAAATGTCACACACTCGTCAGGCAATAAGAGCAAGCCTCAACCCCTCTCCCCACCCCAAAACAGGTCCACGCTGTCTATTTCAACATGAAGCTCTCAGGGGCCTGGGCTTGAAACTTCTCTCCATGGCTTGAATTCTCCTCCGTAACTCCTCCCCTCGACACGAATAAAACCAAAGCCCAAATCAATCGTCCATCTTATTTGAGCCTTCTCAAGGCACCTACCCTATAGCAATAAAGGTCAATGGCACATATTTCTACAACCCAAGAAAAGACTACACTATGCGCTTGTGGTTCCCTACAGAGCAAACATCAGTTACCATAAAAAATAATTGATCGGGCGAAAAAATAGGGTCATCGATTCTATTTGACGAGATCATGGCCACCTGGTTGGAACTTCCGACAAAGATTTTTTGACCCGATCCGCTATCTTAGCTTGATTCGATTCAAATTCTGGCTCACTCTAGTGAAGGCACACACCAACCATGGCCACATCCGGGTAGCATCCAGAAGATTTTGTTTAGCAGATATTATCACCTCACCAGCCCCGACAAAAATTTCATGAGTAGAAAAAAAACTACAACAAATGAATTCACGAAAGGTTTCGATCTATGGTTGATACAATATGAACCCATGTGCTTTTAGTTCTTAATGGGAAAAAGTGTGGTAGCTCCCAGGTATCCCTTCACCCCCATGAACAGTAATAAAAATATAGAAAAGTAAACAAAAAGCTAAAATTTTGTGACATCAAATATGCTCAAACCTTTTTGGTGCTTGCAATTTTTTTCAAGAAATATCATCTGATGAGCTCTATACATGACAAATAAAAATCAGGGCTTAAAACTTTTGGCATATTTGATGTCATGAATTAGTTTTTTTACTTCAGTTTCTATTTTTTAAGTTATTACTGTTCGTGACGGTGTAGGGATACCCGGAGCTAACAAACCAATCTCTTTTCAGCTGTACGCAGATGCTTGATGTAGACAGAAATCAGTATAATATTTCTTTATAAAGAAGATATAAAGCATACACAGAGTGATAATCAAATAGTAGGTTTTTTGAGGATGGGTGTAGATCAAACCTGCATAATTCACACCATTGAGGAGATACGTACCGTACGTGTAACAAAGAAATATAAGCAGATGTTGCTGTTGTCGTCCAGGTCTCGCTGTCAACTCCTTGCATACACGTGTAGAGAACAAACCAAAGTAGGATCAGTGGTGGCTGCCTTCCTTGTCGTGGCACAGGTGAACATATCCTCCGCCGCTCCAAGCTCATTGGCCAAAGTAGTCTCCGCCTGCACTCACTACTCGTCATGGTCACCATGCTAGACTTAGATGATCCTAGGCTAAAGCGTTCGTTCTGCAGCTCCAGCCCCACCACTTTCCTTTCCATACTCATTATTCCTTTCCTTATTTCCAGCCCCACCAGCATACGATGTGACGAATACACGGAGCACTCATTTTTCTTTCCTTATTTCTCGCATGTCTTTCTTATTTCTTTATACCAATCCTTTCCTTTCTTCGTTGCTTATTAATTCCTATAAGATGGCTCCTTGATACCAGGGAAGTTAAAAAAAATATAAATTGAAAGTATTCTATTTAAAAGGTTGAGGTGAGATTTGTAAAATGTTGGACACGTGCAATGTTGATGGGTCGTCCCATAATGTCTGTCCATCCAGTACCTACATATAGATTTTATATCTACTTGACAATAAAAGTGCTACCCGGTGGACTATTTATTGTGTGCATTATTAACAAGGTGGTCTTGAGCTCAAATCACAGCCATGCGAAATAATTTTTTGTGTGGAAGCACATGTAAGGTTTGTGTATTAAGGGGTGACGGAAGGAGAACAAAAAACCTACCTCCTTTCAAATCTCAGCCGTCAATCTTTGTGATTAACGTAAAATCAATGGATTTAAAAGGTTGACATATGGAGAACTACGAAAGCCTCCATCCTTTATTATTAGGTATAGATATATTACTATAAAGTAAGGAGAATACCCATATCTTCCTAACCATTTGATTATTCAAGGGTACAAATTGGTTGTAATGACTGGGTCAAAATCGCATGAATTAACTCATTCCAAATATAGCTGATTTACAGCGTGTCTAATACATTGCCATAGTTCTACTCAAATTCGTCTCAAACAGGGATATGCTAATCATCACAAAAAGTTCAAAAAGTGTCATGGCATTATCATTAAAATCATACAAAAACAACTTACACGCGCCGTCCTCGCAATACATGGTGCCGTCTGCTTTGTCGATCGCGTAGATGATGCCATTGTGTTCAATAGCATCATAGAAGTGTGTATCAGCTTTGACGATGCACTGTGAGGTTAGTCGTCTCCAGCTAAAGAAGACACCACGAAAATATAGGCAAGTCCGCGGTCGAACAAGGCAACTAGCTTGAATTGTGCGTAATCCGCATATCGTGTGGGCACTTGGCAGATTAAAATATTCTGCAAAACAAGGTACGTCCAACTGACGTGGTAATCGAGATGACTTGGACCGCAACGGTAAAACCCTACATACTCCAATGGAGGAAGGATAATCTCATGGGAGGTGTGGAAGTTCACGAGCACCAACTTTTCCCCGTGTACTCTGATGGCAGCCATCTAGTGGGAGTTCATGCCAACCCAGTACATACCTGTCAAGAAGTTTCGGGCGGTGGTGATCGGATCGAAGTCGAGGGAAATGATGTACGATGACCCACTACATACCTGCAAAAAAATTTTGGCTAATGGAGGTCGGATTGAAGTCGAGGGGCATCCTGTACGCCTCTGTATTATGGTGAGCAAATCTTGCTAGACTAGATAGCAGCAAGCAAGGTGTCTTGAAAAGCTGAGGCCTCGCTTCGATGATGGTCGCATGCATGTCCCTCGGGCATGTAGCCAGTCGCACGATGCTCAACATATCCATACACGAACAACAGAGGTCGAGGATGTCACTGGGGAGATTGCTCCAATCGCGACTCATACGGATGTTGTGTGGTTCGCGTTCAGCCATGGTGGAGTTTGGCAGGTGGGGTTTTTGGGGGCTTGACTTATGGGGGAGAAGGCTCTCGGTGCTACAACGGCTAGCGAGGGAATAGTGGTACCGGGGGAGGCAAGCAAGGCGAGGGTACGTGGGGGCATAGTGAGATGATGAAGAGTGACCTCAGGATCTCCGGCGAGATGGAGATGGAGATGGCATGGTGCTAGGGGAGAGGGATACGAGGCGAGGGGAGGCATGCTATACAGCGGCGGTGATTGCATAGTGCACAAGGTGAGGGTGACTTTGGTAACCCAAACATGCCGCCTAGACTAGTGTCACCTCGGGCACAGGGTCTTGCCACTTCACTCTGAGGACCGAGTGAATAATATTTTGACCATCAAATGTACCACAGTTGTACTACTACTAGTAGTAACATACGGAGTAGTACTGTATAGCGGAATTAGGTCTCCTCTGCTAGCATGCCTCTGGGTTCACTTCATCCTCCAGGTAGCATCCATATTGCGAGCATAACCAAATTCTCGTGCATGCGGAAGCGTGAAGAAGGGCTTTTCCTTTTTTAGGATAACCACATATATTCCTTAACCAGAAAAGGTTGTGCCTTGCAGGCACGCACCAATATCAACCCGAACCAGCTATGGCATATTTTTTGTGCAAAGAGATGGATATGTTTGTATATCTGTTCGTCCACCAAAGTGGGTTTTGCCTAGATCCCACCTGTCAGGAGGGGTGCAGAAATAAAAAGTAATCATAAAATGTTTATCCACGGTGATTCGAAGGAGTGACCTCAACTAACCAGTGGCACATGTAGAAATAGAAGGATGGGCACGTACACGGACATGGACCACTCCTTAGTACGCTACCCGCATAGCCTTTTCATTTTGTAGGTTGGTCTACCTAGCCGTCTAATCAACTGTCTACATGCCACTTCTCCCATTTACTTCTCCATCGAGATCCGATTTTCCTCGACTTATTCACCTCTCCTTCATTTGCATTCAAACCCCACTGGATTCGCATCCTCCTTGAGTACTTCCAAAGCCCCTTTAAATAATCATCTTCTTCATTTAGACTAGCCATCTTAATCCTAATTATCCAAACCATAGCCCTCCGGTCTAGCGGTTCCAAATGGTGAAAGGGATCCCTATATAGGTTTTTAGCATCAAACATGTCCTCGTCGAAGGCTCGTTGAGCATAGTTGCCACCATCACCGACCACCCAAGGGTTGTTTGGGAGTGGATCAAAAATGTATCCAACTCCCTCCAAAATGTGGAGATGAAAGTCGTTGGTCTCGACGCAGAGTACACGGAGCGTGCCACTGGGAATATCCAATGCACCGACGTCCTTCAGTTGTGCCTCGAAGACGAAGTTTTGGTGTATCAAATCATACACACACCCTCCATACCAGTTGAGCTCCATGATTTCTTGTCTCGGGAGGACATATACTTCTGTTGGGCAGCCATCGAAGGGGACAAACATAAGCTAGTGTCGTGCTACTTCTTAAGCTTGCATTGGTTTTTCCCTTGAAGAAGGAAACGGTGATGCAACAAAGTAGAGATAAGTATTTCCCTCATTTAAGAACCAAGGTATCAATATAGTAGGAGATACAAGCAAGTCCCTAATCTATGCACCTGCACAATCAAACACTTGCACCCAACGCGATAAAGGGGTTGTCAATCCCTTCACGGTCACTTGCAAAGGTGTGATCTGATAGAGATAGATATGAAAGATTACTAAAACGTAAAATAAAATAAAAGTAATAAATTGTATCAAGATATTTTTGGGTTTTTTGGTTTATAGATATGAAAATATATCATGGAAAATAGACCCAGGGGCCATAGGTTTCACTAGAGGCTTCTCTCTTGAAAGAAAATAATATGGTCGGTGAACAAATTACTATCGAGAAATTGATATATAGAAGAGCACAAAGTTATGAAGATATCCAAGGCAATGATAATGAATATAGGAATCACATCTGTGTCAAGTAGACCGACTCCTGCCTGCATCTACTACTATTACTCCACACATCAACCGCTATCCAGCATGCATCTAGAGTATTAAGTTCATAAGAACGGAGTAATGCCTTAAGCAAGATGACATGATGTAGAGGGATAAACTCAAGAAATATGATGAAAACCCCATATTTTTACCCTTCATGGAAACAATATAAATATGTGCCTCCCTACCCCTACTTTGTCACTGGGAGAGGACACCGCAAGATTGAACCCAAAACTAAGCACCTCTCCCATTGCAAGAACTACCAATCAAGTTGGCCAAACCAAGCCAATAATTCAAAGAGAAATACAAAGATATCAAATCATGCATATAAGAATTCAGAGGAGACTCAAATAATATTCATAGATAATCTGATCATAAATCCACAATTCATTGGATCTTGACAAACACACCGCAAAAGAAGATTACATCGAATAGATCTCCAAGAACATCGAGGATAACATTGTACTGAAGATCAAAGAGAGAGAAGAAGCCATCTATCTACTAGCTATGGACCCATAGGTCTGTGGTAAACTACTCATGCATCATCGGAAGGGCAATAGGATTGACGTAGAAGCCCTCCGTGATTGAATCCCCCTCTGGCAGAGTACCAGAAAAGGACTCCAAATGGGATCTCACAGAGACCTGCGGCGGCGGAGAAAAATATTTTTGTGGACCCTTCTGGTCGTTTGGGAATATTTCTGAATTTATAGGCCAAAGATTAGGGTTGGACGAGTCCCATGGGGCCCACAAGCCAGGGGGCGTTCCCTGAGGGCTTGTGGAGCCCTCAGGACTCTTCTGACTTTGTTTCCAAGTCCTAAGTGGGTCTTCTGGTCCAAGAAAAATCATCGTGAAGTTTTATTACGTTTGGAGTCCGTTTGATATTCCTTTCCCGTGAAACTCAAAAACAAGGAAAAACAGAAACTGGCACTAGGCTCTGGTTTAGTAAGTTAGTCCCAAAAATAATATAAAATAACATATTAATGCATATAAAAATACAAAACAGATAATATAACATCATGGAACAATAAAAAATTATATATACGTTGGAGACGTATCAAGCATCCCCAAGCTTAATTCCTACTCGTTCTCGAGTAGGTAAATGATGAAAACAGAATTTTTGTGTGGAATGCTACCTAACATATTTATCCATGTAATTTTCTTCATTGTGGCATGAATATTCAAATCCATAATATTCAAAACAAAAGTATAATATTGACATAAAAACAATAATACTTCAAGAATACTAATAAAACAATTGTATCTTCTCAAAATAACATGGCTAAAGAAAATTATCCCTACAAAATCATATAGTTTGGCTATGCTCCATCTTCATCACACAAAGTATAAAATCATGCACAACCCCGGTATTAGTCAAGCAATTGTTTCACACTTTAGTATTCTCAAACTTTTTCAACTTTCACGCAGTACATAAGCATGATCCATGGATATAGCACTATAGGTGGAATAAAATATGGTGGTTGTGGAGAAGAAAAAAAGAAGGATGTAGTCTCACATCAACTAGCCATATTAATGGGCTATGGAGATGCCCATCAATAGATATAAATGCGAGTGAGTAGGGATTTCCATGCAACAGATGCACTAGAGCTATCAGTTTGTGAAAGCCCCAAAAGAAACTAAATGGGTGTGCATTCAACTCGCTTGCTCAAGAAGACCTAGGGCAATTTGACGAAGCCCATCATTGGAATATGCAAGCCAAGTTCTATAATGAAAAATTCCCACTAGTATATGAAAGTGGTAACATAGGAGACTCTCTATCATGAAGATCATGGTGCTACTTTCAAGCACATGTGTGGAAAAAGGATAGTAGCATTGCCCCTTCTCTCTTTTCTCTCATTTTTTATTTTTTTGGTGGGCTTATTTGGACTTTTTTCTTTGTGCTTCTTTGGACTCTTTTATTATTTTTGTAAAGTCCGGAGACTCATCCCAACTTGTGAGGGAATCATAGCTTCCATCATCCTTTCCTAACCTGGTACAATGCTCTAATAATGATGATCATCACAGTTTTATTTACTTACAACTCAACAATTACAACTCGATACTTAGAAGAAAAAATATGATGGAACGGTGGAAGTTGCATGGTAATATATCTCAGAATGGCTATGGAAATGCCATAATAGGTAGGTATGGTGGCTATTTTGAGGAAGGCTAAATGGTGGGTTTAATGCACTAGCAAAACTTGCGCGGTACTAGAGAGGCTAGCAATGGTGGAAGGGTGAGAGTGCGTATAATCCATGGACTCAATATTAGTCATAAAGAACTCACATACTTATTGCAAAAAATTATTAGCTATCGAGACAAAGTAATAGATGCATGCTCCTAGGGGAGAGGTGGGTAGGAGTTAACCATCTCGCACTCCCGACCTCCACACAAAGGATGACAATCAGTAAATAAACCATGCTTCGACTTCATCACATAACGGTTCACCATACATACATGCTACGGGAATCACAAACTTTAACACAAGTATTTCTACCAATCCACAATTATTCACTAGCATGACTCTAATATCACCATCTTTATTTCTCAAAACAATCATAAGGAATCAAACTTCTCATAGTATTCAGTGCTCTTTATATGAATGTTTTTATTATATCCCTCTTGGATGCCCATCATATTAGGACTAAATTCACAGCCTAAGCAAATTAGCATGATGTTTAGAGTCTCTCAAAACAATATATGTGAAGCATTAGAGTTCAAAAATATCTATAAAATAAAGCCACTGCCGTGCTCTAAAAAGATATATAAGTGAAGCACTAGAGCAAATTGCCTAGCTCATAAGATATAAGTGAAGCACATAGAGTATTCCAATAAATTCACGATTCATGCATGTCCCTCTCAAAAGGTGTGTACAGCAAGGATGATTGTGGCAAACTAAAAATAAAATACTTATATAATACAAGACGCTCCAAGAAAACACATATCATATGATGAATAAAAATGTAGCCTCAATTAAATTTACCGATAGACAAAGACGAAAGAGGGGATGCCATCCGGGGTATCCCCAAGCTTAGATGCTTGGTTGTCCTTTAATATTACCTTGGAGTGCCTTGGGCATCCCCAACCTCAGGATCTTGTCACTCCTTATTCCATAGTCCATCAAATCTTTACCCAAAACTTGAAAACTTCACAACACAAAACTCAATAGAAAACCTTATGAGATCCATTTGTATAAGAAAATAAATCACCACTTTTTGGTACTGTTGTGAACTAATTATTTATTTATATTTGTGTAATATCTACTGTATTACAACTTCTCCATGGTTCATACCCCTCTATACTACCCATAGATTCTTCAAAAAAAGCAAACAACACATAGAAAACAGAATCTGTCAAGAATAGAATAGTCTGTAGCAATCTGGAATCTTAGAATACTTATGTAACTCCAAAAATTGTGAAAAGTTACGACAACCTTGGCAATTTAGATATCAATATTGTGTAATTCAGAAATTTATCACGCTCTAGTGAGTTTTATGATTTTTGGTACTCAACGGAAAAGTTTCAGTTTTTCAGCAAAATCAAATCAACAATGTTCCAAACTATCCCAAAGGTCTTACTTGGAACAAACACTAAATTAAAACATGAAAACACATATAACGAGAGGCTATATGATAAATTTATTCAATAATAGGAAGAAATATTTTAAAACAAAAATAAAATTGGGTTGCCTCCCAACAAGTGCTATTGTTTAACACCCCTAGCTAGGCAAACATCAACGATCTAGGTATTGTCATCTTTGGTATGCAATCCATAAGTAGATCTCATAATAGATTCATATGGAAACTTAATTTTCTTTCTTGGAAAATGTTCCATGAACTTCCTTAATGGAAATTGAAATCTGATGTTTCCTTCTTTCATATCAATAATTGCACCAATCGTTCTATGGAAAGATCTACCAAGAATAATAGGACATGTAGGATTGCAACCTATATCAAGCACAATAAAATCTACGTGCACATAATTCCTATTTGAAACAATAAGAACATCATTAATCCTTCCCATAGTTTTTTAATAGTGGAATCCGCAAGATGCAAATTTAAAGAACAATCATCAAATTCACGGAATCCTAGCACATCACATAATGTTTTTGGAATCGTGGAAACGCTAGCACCCAAATCACACAAAGCATGGCACTCATGATGCTTAATTTTAATCTTAATTGTAGGTTCCCACTCATCATAAATCTTTCTAGGGATAGAAACTTCCAACTCAAGTTTTTCTTCAAAAGATTCCATCTTGGCATCAACAATATGTTTAGTAAAAGCTTTATTTTGATTATAAGCATGAGGAGAATTCAACATGGATTGCAACAAGGAAATTCAATCTATCAAAGAACAATTATCATAATTAAAATCCTTGAAATCCAAAAGAGTGGGCTCATTGCTACTTAAAGTTTGACCTCTTCAATCCCACTTTTAGTATTTTTTGCATCAAGATCTATAAACTCCGAATCATTGGACGCCTTTTAATTAAAGTTGACTCATCTCTAGTACCATCTTCATCAAGATTTTATTAGAAAACAATGATTCAATAGGAGTAACATCAATCACTTTAAGATCTTCATCATTATTTTCACAAAAACTAGAAGAACACGCTTTTACAAACCAATCTCGCTTAGCACGCATCCTAGCGGTTCTTTCTTTGCACTCATCAATAGAAATTTTAATAGCTTTTAGAGATTCATTAATATCGTGCTTGGGTGGAATAGATCTAATTTTCAAAGAATCAATGTTAAGAGAAATTCTATCCACGTTCCTAGCCAAATCATCAATCTTAAGCAACTTTTCTTAAACCATAGCATTAAAATTATTTTGAGAACTAATAAACTCTTTAATATTGTTCTCAACATCAGAGGGCATATTATAATATTTTCCATAAGAATTGTTGTAGCAATTACCATAATTATTAGAGTAATTACTAGGAAACGGCCTGGGGTTGAAATTACCTCTATATGCGTTATTACCGAAATTGTTCCTACCAACAAAATTCACATCCATATGATAACCCACAAGTATAGGGGATCAATTGTAGCCTCTTTCGGTAAGTAAGAGTGTCGAACCCAATGAGGAGATAAAGGTAGAACAAATATTCCCTCAAGTTCTATCAACCACCAATACAACTCTACGCACGCCTGACGTTCGCTTTACCTAGAATAAGTATGAAACTAGAAGTACCTTGAAGGTGTGATAGGATAGGTTTGCAAGAATATAAAGAGCATGTAAATATAAACTAGGGGCTGTTTAGATGAATACACAACTAAGTTAGTTTTAGTAGAGAGATTTTTTTCATGAGAAAGTTATTTGTCCCTAGGCAATCGATAACTAAACCGATAATCACTATTGCAATTTTATTTGAGGGAGAGGCATAAGCTAACATACTTTATCTTCTTGGATCATATGCACTTATGATTGGAACTCTAGCAAGCATCTGCAACTACTAAAGATCATTAAGGTAAAACCCAACCATAGCATTAAAGCATCAAGTCCCTTTTATCCCATACGCCACAACCCCCTTACTCGGGTTTATGCTTCTGTCACTCAAGCAACCCACTATAAGTGAATCATGAACATATTGCAACACCCCACAGAGGGAATCCCTCACGCTAGCGCAACACGGAGGGCACAATAGGACAGCACCAATAATAAAACATGCAACTCAAACCAATCATGATCATCAATTAACCCATAGGACAAAATGGATCTACTCAAACATCATAGGATAGCCATACATCATTGGGAAATAATATATAGCGTTGAGCACCATGTTTAAGTAGAGATTACAACGGCTAAAAGAGGGGTTATGCCGCTGCATAAAGCAGGGAAGAGTTGGTAATGAAAGTGGTGAAGTTGTTGGTGTAGATCGCAGTGATGATGACGGCCTCGGCGGTGTTCCGGCGCCAAGCGAGGGGGAGAGAGCCCCCCTTCTTCTTCTTCTTCCTTGACCTTCTCCCTAGATGGGAGAAGGGTTTCCCCTCTGGTCCTTGTCTCCCGTGGAGTGGGAGGGGCGAGAGCCCCTCCGAGATTGAATTTGTCTCTCTGTCTCTGCCTGTTTCTGCGTTCTCGTATTCTGCCCTTTCACCGTTTCTTATATATATGGAGATCTGTAACTCCGATTGTATTGAAGCCTTCGCCATGATTTTTTTTCAGAAAATTAGCTTTCTTTCTGCCAAAGAAGAGCAGCAACCGCCTTACGGGGTACCCACGAGGGTCAGGGGGCGCCCACCCCCATGGGGCGCGCCCACCTGCCTTGTGGCCCCCTCGGGCACCGTCTCATGTTGATTCTTCTTCCCAAATATCACAAATATTCCAAAAATATTCTCCGTCCGTTTTTATCCCGTTTGGACTCCGTTTGATATGGGTTTTCTGCGAAACATAAAACATGCAACAAACAGGAACTGGCACTGGGCACCGGATCAATATGTTAGTCCCAAAAATAGTGTAAAAAGTTGCCAAAGGTATATGAAAGTTGAATAATATTGGCATGGAACAATCAAAAATTATAGATACACGGAGACGTATCACCATACATTCATTATTATTCTCAATCAAAGTGGACAAACCCATATCATTAGGATCAATAGGATCACTCTTACTAGCCAACAATTTCATAAGTGCTTCCATCTTTCCACTCAAAACATTAATTTCTTCAGTCACATGCACTTTTTTACTAGTAGAGGATCTTTCGGTAGGCCACTGAGAGTAATTAGCCATGATATTATCTAGGCGTTTAGTAGCTTCTCCTAATGTGATTTCCATAAAAGTACCTCTCGCGGCCGAATCTAAAAGATTTCTAGATGCAAAATTCAATCCGACATAAAAATTTTGTATGACCATCCATAAACTTAAACCATGAGTAGGGAAATTTCTTATCATCAATTTCATCCTCTCCCAAGATTGTGCAACATGTTCATGATCAAGTTGCTAAAAATTCATTATATCATTCCTAAGGGAGATGATCTTAGCGGGAGGAAAATACTTGGAAATAAAAGCATCTCTACCCTTATTCCATGAATCAATCCTATTTTTAAGTAAAGATGAAAACCCAATTTTAGCATGATCTCGTAGTGAGAATGGAAATAGCTTCAATTTAACAATATCATTATCCACATCTTTCTTCTTTCGCATGTCACACAATTCAACGAAAGTATTTAGATGGGATGCGGCATCTTCACTAAGAAGGCCGGAAAATTGATCTTTCATAACAAGATTCAGCAAAGCGGCATTAGTTTCATAAGATCCCGCACTAGTGGCGGGAGCAATCGGAGTACTAATAAAATCATTATTATCAGTATTGGAATAATCACACAACTTGGTATTCTCTTGAGCCATCGTGACAAAGTAAGAAATCTAGCACACAAGCAACCAAAAATCAAACAAAAAGACGAACGGAAGAAGGGCGAATAAAAGGCAAATCTTTTTGTATTTTTCTGAAACCGTTTTAGAAGTGGGAGAGAGGAAAACGAGAGGCAAATGGCAAATAATGTAATACAAGAGATGAGAGTTTATGATGGGTACTTTATAGGCTTGATAAATACTTTCGTTGAATTGTGTGATATGCAAAAGAAAAAAGATGTGGATAATGGTATCGTGAAATTGAAGCTATTTCCGTTTTCTCTACGTGATCGTGCTAAAATTGGTTTTAATATTTGCCTAAAAATAGTATTGATTCATGGAATAAGTGTAAAGATGCTTTTATTTCCAAGTATTTTCCTCCCGCTAAGATCATCTCCCTTAGGAACGATATTATGAATTTAAGAAACTAGATCATGAGCATGTTGCACAATCTAGGGAGAGGATGAAATTAATGATAAAAAATTGCCTTACTCATGGTTTAAGTTTATGGATGATCAAACAAAAATTTTATGTCGGATTGAACTTTGCATCTAGAAATCTTTTAGATTCCACCGCGGGAGGTACTTTCATGGAAATCACATTAGGAGAAGCTAACAAAATCCTAGATATTATTATGGCAAACTATTCTCAATGGCATCAAAAAGATCATCTACTAGTAAAAAAGTGCATGCGAGTGAAGAAATAAATGTTTTGAGTGAAAAGATGGATGATCTTATGAAATTAATTGCTAGCAAGGGTGCTCCTATAGATCCTGATATGCCTTTGTCTTCTTTGCTTGACAATAATAATGAATATATGGATGTGGATTTTTTTGGTAGGAACAATTTTGGTAATAACACCTATAGAGGTAATTTCAACCCTAGGTCGTTTCCTAGTAATTCCTCTAATAATTATGGTAATTGTTACAAAAATTCTTACGGAAATTATAATAATATGCCCTCTGACCTTGAGAGTACAATTAAAGAATTTGTAAATTCTCAAAAGATTTTCAATGCTATGGTAGAGGAAAAATTGCTTAAGATTAATAATTTGACTAGGAACGTTGATAGAATTTCTCATGAGATTGATTCTTTGAAAATTAGGTCTACTCCACCAAAGCATGATATTAATGAGTCTCTGAAAGTCATGCAAATTTTTGTTAGTGAGAGTAAAGAGATAGCGGCTAGATTGCGTGCAAAAAGAGAATTGCTAGAAAAAATGTGTTCTGCTAGTTTTTGTGATAATAATGATGAAGATCTTAAGATGCTTGGCTTGATTCACATTTAATATATATGTTTCTAATATAGATCTTGAAAAAGAAGGATTGGAGATGATTCGAGTTTAGATAAAAGGCGTCCCGATAATTTGGAGAATAAAGATCTTTGTGAAAAAAGTGAAAAAAGTGGGATTGGAGAGGTCAAAACTTTAGCTAGCAATGAACCCACTATTTTGGAAATCGGATTTTAATTATGATAGGTTTTCTTTGATATATTGTATTTCCTTGTTGCAATCCATGCTTGTAACACCCCGGTGTAATGATGCTACAGTAATCCCTGAGATCAAGCTAATCATTTTGCTATAATAGTGCCTGGTCACTTTGGTCAATATCCCATTTCAAATTCCAGTTGAATTCAATTTGAATTTATGTGTGAAATTCAAAAATGCTCAGACATGAAAACTAAAATGTTCATCATGTGGAACATATTCTTCTGGTAATATTGGTGGTGAACGAACATTTTTTGCAAAATGTCTAAATGGCCTAAAATAGCTAAAATAGAAAAGCTTTAAAACGAAAAAGAAAAGAGAAAGAGCACATGCCACTGTGCACTGGGCCAAGTGCACAGTGCCTGGCCCGAGCCTCGGCCCACTCCATCTGGTCCGACCCAGCCCCTCCCCGGGCCGCCTCCTCCCCCTCGCATTGTTCCCCGACCCAAGTCGCTACAGGCACTGTCCCCGCTGGACCCGCCTCGCCGGCAACGCCCGGGCGAGGGGATAAGGTATGCGCCTCCTCACCTCCTTGAGTCCTCCCCCACCTACCTCCACCCACTCCCCTGCTCACCCTCTCCGCTCTCTCCCTCACCCCAGATCCCCTTCTCCCCCTCACCCGAACGCAGCCATCACCATGGCCTCACCGTGCGCGTGGCCACCGGCCGCCACCCTTCATTCGCCCGAGTCCGGGAGCTTCCTCGCCGCCGCCTACGCCGACTGCGTCCACTTCCCCGAGCTCGGAGCCCCTGCCCCGTCGGCTTCGTGGTCATCTTAAACCTCCGTCCGCCTCGGGCCGCCGCACGCCGACGCCATCTCCGGACACCACGACTCTTCCTCGGGCCTTCCCAGCAACGGAAGTGAGCGCCGCACCCTTTCCCTCTCTTCCCTGCTTCTGCCACTACTCGTAGATGCTTCCCCCATCATGCCCAAGCTTGTCGCCATCGCGTGTTTCGCCGCCGTAGCCACGGCTCGCGGAGCTCGTAGTCGGCCACCTCGTCATGCTCAGCACGCTCCCAGGGGCCCGGCAAGCCCTCTGGCTCGCCTCGCCGTGCACCTAGCAATGTCCCCTCCGTGCACCCGAGCGCCGTCGCCGCCCATACTCGCCACCATCGCTGCAGGCGCGCTCCGGCCAAGCCACCACCGTAGTCGGATGTGCGCGAGCCCTGCGGTGCCGTAGGTTCAAACCGCGGCCGAAACGGGCCCCTGAGGCCATTTTCCAGCCAACTCCGGCGAGGAGCCGCCGCGAGAGGGTCACCGGAGCGACTCCGGCGTCGCTTGTCCTGTCCGCCATGCGACCCTCCCTGTGTCACTGCCAATGGGCCCCGCAGGCACCGTTGACCGGGTTGACCCAGTCAACGTGCTAACTGGGCAGCCCAGTGTCATTGACATGCGGGCCCCATAGTTTTTCTGTTAATTAAAACATTTTTATAACTAAAACTAATTAGTTAATCTAATTAGTCACTGACATGTGGGGCCAACTGCTAATTAACCCTGTTCAATTAAAATAACCCACTATTAGCCCTTTGTCTATGACATGCGGGACCCACTGGTCAGTTTGACTAGTCAGCGGGTCTGTTGACCTGCTGATGTCATGCTGACACTCTGCTGCTGTCATAATTCTATTTCGGTTAAAGTAAATAATTTCAGATATGTTTTAATCTTGCAAAAATTCATAGGAATTAAACCGTAACTCCGATGAAAATGTTTTCTATATGAAAGTTGCTTAGAAAAATCCTACGAATCCGAATATGCGGTCCGTTCATCTGTCACATGCCTCCAGCATGCTGAACATGGAACTTTCCCCTCCGGTCATTTGTTTGAAACAGATCCGGAACCGGGAAAACATTCCCGGTTGACTTCCCCCTTCGCTGGTATCGTGTAGCACCGCATTAGAACACGTCTAGCTCTGCTTGTTGTCCTATTATGCCCTTGCTTGCTATGTATTTACTTTTTCTTCCCCCTCTTCTCTTCGGTAGACCCCGAGGCCGATGATGCCCCGGTGATCGACTACGTTGACGATGACCCCTCCTTGCCATAGCAACCAGGCAAGCCCCCCATTTGATCATCCCGATATCGCCCATTCCATTCTCTGCTTGCATTAGATTTTGCTACTGTTATTGTTTGCTCCTATTCTGATGCATAGCCTGCTTTCATAACCTACTTATCGTTACCTACCTGCTTATCCTAAACTGCTTAGTATAGGTTGGTTAGTGATCCATCAGTGACCCCCACCTTTTCCCTATTGCCCCTGCTTCATCATCGATGACCTGATCAACGGGAACAAAGACCAGGCCCCGGCACCGCACATCACTTTCCCCTTAGTTGCTCGACACTATTGGGTTACTATCGAGTGCCGAGGGTGAGACCTCTACAGCACTTCTGATGTTAACCCTGTAGTGTAGCTATTCGGTCGTGGTCATCAAGGGTGATTTCCTCTTCAACCACTTTCGATATGACTCTGTCGTGCAACCCCTCAAGTGTGAACCTCGAGGGTGGTCCCTCTTACGTTCACCTTGATGATTACAACGAGTGGAATTCACCAGGGGTGATTCCATGGGTTTTCCCCTTGATGTTCGGACACACGATTACTATGGTTACTATGACATTACACTGAACCATGCTACTAAAGACGGGTCGGCCCTGAGGGGTACTCGCGCGAGCATAATTGCGAGTGATGTGGAGACGGGTTGACCTGGAGGGTGCCCGCGAGATAATTACAAGGCGTGGCCGGTGATGTCTACTAGACAACCTTCTTCTTGTAGACATTGTTGGGCCTGCAAGTGCACAGGTTTGTAGGACAGTAGCAAATTTCCCTCAAGTGGATGACCTAAGGTTTATCAATCCATGGGAGGCGTAGGATGAAGATGGTCTCTCTCAAGCAACCCTGCAACCAAATAACAAAGAGTCTCTTGTGTCCCCAACACACCCAATACAATGGTAAATTGTATAGGTGCACTAGTTTGGCGAAGAGATGTTGATACAAGTGCAATATGGATAGTAGATATAGGTATTTGTAATCTGAAATTATAAAAACAGCAAGGTAACTAATGATAAAAGTGAGCGCAAATGGTATTGCAATGATAGGAAACAAGGTATAGGGTTCATCCTTTCACTAGTGCATGTTCTCTCAACAATAATAACATAGATAGATCATATAACAATCCCTCAACATGCAACAAAGAGTCACTCCAAAGCCACTAACAGCGGGGAACAAACGAAGAGATTGTTGTAGGGTACGAAACCACCTCAAAGTTATTCTTTCTGTTCTATCTATTCAAGAGTCCGTAGTAAAATAACATGAAGCTATTCTTTCCGTTCAATCTATCATAGAGTTCATACTAGAATAACACCTTAAGACGCAAATCAACCAAAACCCTAATGTCGCCTATATACTCCATTGTCACCTCACGTATCCGTGGGCATGATTATACGATATGCATCACACAATCTCAGATTCATCTATTCAACCAACACAAAGTACTTCAAAGAGAGTCCCAAAGTTTCTACCGGAGAGTCAAGATGAAAACGTGTGCCAACCCCTATGCATAGGTTCATGGGCGAACCCGCAAGTTGATCACCAAAACATACATCAAGTGGAACGCGTGATATCCCATTGTCACCACAGATAAGCACGACAAGACATACATCAAGTGTTCTCAAATCCTTAAAGACTCAATCCGACAAGATAACTTCAAAGGGGAAAACTCAATTAATCACAAGAGAGTAGAGGGGGAGAAACATCATAAGATCCAACTATAATAGCAAAGCTCGCGATACATCAAGATCGTGCCATAGAGAGAACACGAGAGAGAGAGAGAGAGAGAGATCAAACACATAGCTACTGGTACATACCCTCAGCCCCGAGGGTGAACTACTCCGTCCTCGTCATGGAGAGCGCCGGGATGATGAAGATGGCCACCGGTGAGGGATCCTCCCTCCGGCAGGGTGCCGAAACGGGCTCCCGAGAGGTTTTTGGTGGCTACAGAGGCTTGCGGCGGCGGAACTCCTGATCTATCTTCGTCTTCGAAGTTTTTAGGGTACGTGGACTTATATAGGCGAAAGAAGTCGGTCGGGGGAGCCTCGAGGGGCCCAGGAGACAGGGGGGCCACCCAGGGGGTGGGCGCACCCTCCTATCTCCTGGCTTCCTCGAACCTTCCCTGGCTTAAACTCCAAGTCTCCCAGATCATATCCTTTCCAAAAATCACGCTCCCGAAGGTTTCATTCTGTTTGGACTCCGTTTGATATTCCTTTTGTTCGAAATACTGAAACAGGCAATAAAACAGGAATACGGGCTGGGCCTCCGGTTAATAGGTTAGTCCCAAAAGTAATACAAAAGTGTATAATAAAGCCCGTAAAAATCCAAAATAGATAATAAAATAGCATGAATGCTTCATAAATTATAGATACGTTGGAGATGTATCAGCATCCCCAAGCTTAATTCCTACTCGTCCTCGAGTAGGTAAACGATAGATGAAAGAATTTATGAAGTGTGAATGCTAGAAGGTGCACAAGTTTGATAAATGATAATTTCAATCACCTTTTCTAGCATGATTATAGTCATTACAGTAAAACTTCTCACGATCAAGTAACAAACTATTCACATGTTAAAGCATAGACCATAAACTTTCTTGAAAACTAGCAAACTTCATTCTTAGTCATCAAATAATTACAATTCATCTTATTTTCAGGAAGGGTCTAGCAAACTCCACATACTCAACTATCATATAGTATTCTACAATTGCTAATACTCACGCAATACTAATGGTTATGGAGTTTTAATTGGACACTGAGAAAGATAGGGGCTTATAGTGTTGCCTCCCAACGTATTCACCTTTGGGTTATGTTAACAATAATAGTTCATGCTAACTTACATCCAATTGGATATATATATCAGGATCTTTCCAACATGAGGTGCTTGCCAAAGGATAAAATGAAAAAGGGAAAGGTGAAGATCACCTTGACTCTTGCATAAAAGTAAAAGATAGGCCCTTCGTAGAGGGAAGCAGGGATTTGCAGAGGTGCCAGAGCTCAATTTTGAAATAGTGATAAATAATTTTGAGAGGTATGATCTCATTGTCAACATAACAACCAAGAGTTCCCAATATCTTCCATACTACATACATTATAGGCAGTTCCCAAACAGAATGGTAAAAGTTTTTACTCCCCCTCCACCAACAATCATCAATCCATGGCTTGCCCGAAACAGCGGGTGCCTCCAACTAACATCAAACCAGGGGGAGTTTTGTCTGCAATTATTTTTGATTTGATTTTGATCTTTTGATCAAGGGACTGGGCATCCCGGTTATCAGCCATTTTTCTCGTGAATGATGAGTGGAGTCCACTCATCTTGAGAATAACCCACATAGCATGGAAGATACTGACAGCCCTTAGTCGCTACATGAGCGATTCAGGCATACAAAACAAATTATCATTTGAAGGTTTAGAGCTTGGCACATGCAAATTTACTTGGAACGGCAGGTAAATATCGCATATAGGTAGGTATGGTGGACACTCATGGCAAAAACTAGGTTTAAGGATATTTGCAAGCACAAGTAGAATCTCTACTTGGTGCAAGGAATTTTGGCTAGCATGAGGGGGAAAGGCAAGCTCAACATGTTTGAATGATCCATGACAATATACTTTAACTGAGATGTGAGAAAACATAACCCATTACGTTGTCTTCCTTGTCCTACATCAATTCTTTAGCATGCCATACTTAATGAGTGCTCACAATTATAAAAGATTTCTAGGATAGTATATTTATATGTGAAATCTCTCTTCCCTCAATATTCTTTCATGAATTGTTCAAATGACCAATACGATGCTTGCTAACCTTCAATAAATTTACAACCTCTACTTCTTAGATGTGAAGTCATTACTCCCCATGGGATAAGCAAATGAAACATATATAATTTCAGATTTATGACTTTCAACTCATTCAACCATTTACTCATAGGATATAAGTGAAGCACACGAGTAAAATGACAAACTACTCCAAAAAGATATAAGTGAAGATCAATGAGTAGCTAAATAATTATGTAACTATGTGAAGACTCTCTCTCATTTAAGAATTTCAGATCTTAAGTACTTTATTCAAGCAGCAAGCAAAGCAAGATAAAATGGCATTGCAAGGATAGCACAACTCATGTGAAGAAGCAAAAACTTAGGCTCAACCGATACTAACCGATAGTTGTTGAAGAAGAAAAGTGGGATGCCTACCGGGGCATACCCAAGCTTAGATGCTTGAGACTTCTTGAAATATTATCTTGGGGTTCCTTGGGCATCCCCAAGCTTGAACTTTTGTTTCTCCTTAATTCCTCTCATATCATGGTTTCTCTTTTTATCAAAAGCTTCATCCAGAACAAACTCAACAACAACACATGAGATAGGTTAGTATAAACCAATGCAAAACCTTACCATTTTCTACTGTAACAAATCACTAAAATTATTATTCCACATTGCATACTAAATGCCTCGGCATATTTAATACTCCAATCCTCAAATAGAGTCATTAAACAAGCAAACATACGCAAACAATGCAAACATAACAGCAATCTGCCAAAACAGTATAGTCTGTAAAGAATGCAAGATTCATCATACTTACCTAACTCCAAAAATTATGAGAGAAAATTCCCACTGTAGTAAATTTATCAGAGCTTATTATGCAAAAGGTTTCAACATTATACCTTTCTCTACATTTTCTAGGGTATTTTTGCAACAGCGATAAACTTTCTGTTTTCAAACAGCAACATGTATACTAGCAAAATAAGCATGGTAAAGGCTATCCTTGACATTTTTATTGAAAATATAGATGCAAAACATTATTCTAAGTAACAGCAAGCGAAAACTAACAAAAGAAAATGACGCTCCAAGCAAAACACATATCATGTGGTGAATAAAAATATAGCTACAAGTAAAGTTACCAATGAACGAAGATAAAAGAGGGGATGCCTTTCGGGGCATCCCAAAGCTTAGGCTCTTGGTTGTCCTTGAATATTACCTTGGGGTGCCTTGGGCATCCCCAAGCTTAGGCTCTTTCCACTCTTTATTCCATAGTCCACCAAATCTTTACCCAAAACTTGAAAACTTCACAACACAAAACTCAACAGAAAACTCGTAAGCTCCGTTAGTATAAGAAAATAAAACCACCACATAGGTACTGTAATGAACTCATTCTTAATTCATATTGGTGTAATATATACTGTACTCCAACTTATCTATGGTTCATACCACTTAATACTAGCCATAGAGGCATCAAAATAAGCAAACAACACATAGAAAACAGAATTTGTCAACAACAGAACAGTCTGTAGTAATCTGTATCAAACGTATACTTCTGGAACTCCACAAATCCTACCAAATTAGGAAGTCCTAAGAAATGTGCATACCAATCAATAGCAAAAAGAATCAGATCATAATCTCGTTTCTGTGAATTAACAAAACTAATTTTCTGGGTGCAAAAGTTTCTGATTTTCAGCAGGATCAACGCAACTATCACCGTAAGCTATCCTAAAGGTCTTACTTGGCACTTTATTGAAACAAAAGTTATAAAACATGATTACTACATTAGCACAATCATGTGGACACACAAAAAAAGTAGGGGTAAACATTGGGTTGTCTCCCAACAAGCGCTTTCTTTAATGCCTTTCAATCTAGGCATGATGATGGCAATGATGCTCACATAAAAGATAAGAATTGAAACATAATGGGAGCATCATGAAGCATATGACTAGCACATTTAAATCTAACCCACTTGCTATGCATAGGTATTTTGTGAGCAAACAACTTATGGGAACAATAATCAACTAGCATAGGAAGGCAAAACAAGCATAACTTCAAGATTTTAAACACATAGAGGGGAAACTTGACATTATTGCACTTCCTACAAGCATATATTCCGACCTCATAATAATTTTCAGTAGCATCATGAATTAATTCATCAATATAACCAGCACCTAAAGCATTCTTTTCATGATCTACAAGCATAGAAAATTTACTACTCTCCACATAAGCAAAATTCTTCTCATGAATAGTAGTGGGAGCAAACTCAACAAAATAAATATCATGTGAGGCATAATCCAATTGAAAACTAAAATCATGATGACAAGTTTCATGGTTATCATTATTCCTAATAGCATACAAGTCATCACAATAATCATCATAGATAGCAACTTTATTCTCATAATCAATTGGAACCTCTTCTGAAATAGTGGAATCATCACTAAATAAAGTTGACACTCTTCCAAATCCACTTTCGTGTTCATCACAATAAGATTCAACATCCTCCAAAATAGTGGGATTACTACTTCCTAAAGTTGACACTATTCCAAACCCACTTTCATCAATATAATCATCATAAATAGGAGGCATGCTTTCATCATAATAAATTTGCTCATCAAAACTTGCGGGACAAAAACTATGATCTTCATCAAACATAGCTTCCCCAAGCTTGTGGCTTTGCAGATCATTAGCATCATGGATATTCAAGGAATTCATACTAACAACATTGCAATCATGCTCATCATACAAAGATCTAGTACCAAACATTTTAATGCATTCTTGTTCTAGCAATTGAGCACAATTTTCCTTTTCATCATACTCACGAAAGATATTAAAAAGACGAAGCGTATGAGACAAACTTAACTCCATTTTTTTGTAGTAATTTTCTTTTATAAATTGTACTAGTGATAAAACAAGAAACAAAAAGATTCGTTTGCAAGATCTAAAGATATACCTTCAAGCACTCACCTCCCCGGCAACGGCGCCAGAAAAGAGCTTAGTTGACGGGGTGTGAGTACCGCTTACCTAGCCTCCCCGGCAACGGCGCTAGAAAAGAACTTGATGTCTACTACACAACCTTCTTCTTGTAGACATTGTTGGGCCTGCAAGTGCATAGGTTTGTAGGACAATAGCAAATTTCCCTCAAGTGGATGACCTAAGGTTTATCAATCCGTGGGAGGCGTAGGATGTAGATGGTCTCTCTCAAGCAACCCTACAACCAAATAAAAAAGAGTCTCTTGTGTCCCCAACACACCCAATACAATGGTAAATTGTATAGATGCACTATTTCGGCGAAGAGATGGTGATACAAGTGCAATATGGATAGTAGATATAGGTATTTGTAATCTGAAATTATAAAAACAGCAAGGTAACTAATGATAAAAGTGAGCGTAAACGGTATTGCAATGATAGGAAACAAGGCATAGGGTTCATACTTTCACTAGTGCAAGTTCTCTCAACAATAATAACATAGATAGATCATATAACAATCCCTCAACATGCAACAAAGAGTCACTCCAAATCCACTAATAGCGAAGAACATACGAAGAGATTATTGTAGGGTACGAAACCACCTCAAAGTTATTCTTTCTGTTCTATCTATTCAAGAGTCCATAGTAAAATAGCATGAAGCTATTCTTTTCGTTCAATCTATCATAGAGTTCATACTAGAATAACACCTTAACACACAAATCAACCAAAACCCTAATCTCACCTAGATACTCCATTGTCACCTCAAGTATCTGTGGGCATGATTATACGATATGCATCACACAATCTTAGATTCATCTATTCAACCAACACAAAGTACTTCAAAGAGAGCCCCAAAGTTTCTACCGGAGAGTCAAGACGACAACATGTGCCAACCCCTATGCATAGGTTCATGGTCGGAACCCGCAAGTTGATCGCCAAAATATACATCAAGTGGATCACGTGGTATCCCATTGTCACCACAAATAAGCACGGCAAGACATACATCAAGTGTTCTCAAATCCTTAAAGACTCAATCCAACAAGATAACTTCAAAGGGGAAAACTCAATTCATCAGAAGAAAGTAGAGGGGGAGAAACATCATAAGATCCAACTATAATAGCAAAGCTCACGATACATCAAGATCGTGCCATAGAGAGAACACACGAGAGAGAGAGAGAGATCAAACACATAGCTACTGGTACATACCCTCAGCCCCGAGGGTGAACTACTCCCTCCTCATCATGGAGAGCGCTGGGATGATGAAGATGGCCACCGGTGAGGGATGCCCCCTCTGGCAGAGTGCCGGAACGGGCTCCCGAGAGGTTTTTGGTGGCTATAGAGGCTTGCGGCAGCGGAACTCCCGATCTATCTTTGTCTTCGATGTTTTTAGGGTACATGGACTTATATAGGTGAAAGAAGTCGGTCGGGGGAGCCTCGAGGGGCCAAGGAGACAGGGGGAGCGCCCAGGGGGTGGGCGCGCCCTCCTATCTCCTTGCTTCCTCGAACCTTCCCTAGCTTGAACTCCAAGTCTCCCGGATCATATCCTTTCCAAAAAATCACGCTTCCAAAGGTTTCATTCCGTTTGGACTCCGTTTGATATTCCTTTTCTTCGAAATACTGAAACAGGCAATAAAACAGCAATACGGGCTGGGCCTCCGGTTAATAGGTTAGTCCCAAAAGTAATATAAAAGTGTATAATAAAGCCCGTAAACATCCAAAATAAATAATAAAATAGCATGAATGCTTCATAATTTATAGATACATTGGAGACGTATCAGCCGGGCACTCCTAGCCCTTGCCGCAAGTCCTCGAGATGGGGCAACAGGGTCACATCTTTTGTGAGTCTCTGCTTGTTACCGCGCGTTCCTAATCAACTACGATTTGGATATTTGATCCGAGGGGCCTCTGGCCTGATAGCACTAACCATCATGTGGGCATAGTATGGGCGTTCTGCATCGTATACATCAGCTGAAGCTTAATAGACGTCAGCGACTGAGCGGTGCACGCTAGGATGGACTGGTAAGCTCCTGCCTTTTTTAAGGAGGTAGCTAGGTCTGCTCACCGGCCGCCCTCGCAACGTGCAGGAGTTCCTGGGGAGATGGCCCATGACCCCTGGGGGCATAGGTTTAGTCCGGTGTGCTGACCTCTCTATTAAGCCTAGGTCGGGTTGCGGCGTATTGTTTGGCCGAGGCCGGGCATGACCCAGGAAAGTGTGTCCGGCCGGAGTTAATCGAGCATGGTGGGTAAGTTGGTGCACCCCTGCAGGGAAGAAAACATCTATCGATAGCTTGTCCTATGGTAACAGACACATGGAGTTGTATCCCAATGATACAACTAGAACTGGATATTTGTGATGAGAATTGGATTCTGATGAGAAATGGATAGTATGGCTTTGGGATTGCTTTCTCGCAGGGAGTCGAGAAAGGATCTCTGGCCGAGGTTGATAACACTTCTACTACTTTACTTTATGCTACTCTACTCCCTCCTGTTTGCTGCAAGATGGTGGTTTCCAGAAGATGCTAGTCTTCGATAGGACTAGGCCTTCTCTCTATTCTGGCATTTCTGCAGCCCAGTCCACATATACAGCCTTCCTTTGATAATGTTGCATATTTAGTGTAGATCCTTGCTTGCGAGTACTTTGGATGAGTATTAACGGTTGCTTTGCTCCCTCTTTTTCCCTCTTTCCATTCTTCTTGGATGATGCAACCAGATGGTGGAGCCCAGGATCCAGATGACACCTTCGACGAGGACTACTACTACCCCGAGGGTGCCTACTACTACATGACGGACGCTGACGATTAGGAGTAGTTAGGAGGCTCCCAGGCAGGAGGCCTTGCCTTTTCGATCGTAGATGCTTTTGTGCTGGCCTTCTTAAGGAAACTTCTCTAACTTATGTGTGTACTCAGATATTGTTGCTTCTGCTGACTCTTATATATTCGAGCTTATGTATTCGAGCCCTCGAGGCCCTGGCTTGTAATATAAAGCTTGTATTATTTTAATTTGTGTCTAGAGTTGTGCTGTGATATCTTCCCATGAGTCCCTGATCTTGATCGTACACATTTGCATGTATGATTAGTGTACGATTGAATCAAGGGCGTCAAAAGTTGGTATCAGAGCCGACTGCCTGTAGGTAGCCCCCTTTCCAACTCCTTGGCCGAAGTTGAGTCTAGTCACAAAAAAACTTTTACTAACATTGGTTGTGTGTCTTACGGGCCCACGTCGCCATATGGGTGGTATTAGGATCTTTTACTCCTCATCTATACTCTGGGACTCTAAACTCTCTTCTACTCGGGTTAAACGAATTTACTAACTCTAACATTAGGATCTCGTGACCACATTCACCCCAAAGTTGGATAAGCCATAGTTACTCCCTAGAATAGCATCTTGAATAGTGCACACACTATCGTGTTGACTACTAAGTGGTATCCATCGTACCTCTTTCATTATGCCTATTTCATCATGAATGATCCTTTGTCTTTGCAAATGATCAATGCTAAACTACCCCCTGTTACATGTTAGCAGGATGGTTAGACCTGCTGGTCGTGGCCGTGGTGGCAACGATCCACCACCGCCCGAATTCTTTGCTGGAATGATGCAACAGTTTGAGCTAAACCGCCAGTTCATGGAAGGAATGATGGCTCAGTTTCCTCGTCCGAATATGAACCAGCAGCCAGCCCCAGTTACTCTGCAGGACTTCATAAGCCTCAACCCGACCATCTACCGCAGCTCAACTCAGCCCCTTGATGCTAATGACTAGCTCCGCAACATCACATATGAAATGGAGTCTGCTAGTGTTGCCCCTGCCAGCTATGTCACCTTTGCATCCTTCTTCCTCAAGGGTCCTGCTGCTCAATGGTGGGACAGCCACAGGCGTACCCTGCCTACTGGAACGGTCATCACTTGGCCGGATTTCCAAGCTGCTTTCCGTGCCCGCTTCATTCCTCAAGGAATTATGGACAAGAAGAAGCGAGAGTTCCGCAACCTCACCCAAGGCAACAAGTTTGTAGATGCTTATCAGTGGGAATTCTTGGACTTGTCCCATTATGCTGAAGAAGACATTGCTACTGATGCTCGTAAGCAGGAAAAGTTTCGTGATGGACTTCAACCTGATATCAAGCTAGCACTGCTCGTTCATGACTTTGCCGACTTCGCCACCTTGGTGAACAAGGCTATTCAGGTTGAGACTGGTCTTTAGGAACACCAGGGATCCCTCAGCCGTAATGCTGGCTCATCTTCGGGCCCATCCGCGTAGAAGCGTCGGATATGGATTCCCCACAGCATGTATCATCCAACTGCACCTGCACCAAGACAGTCCTATGTTGCACCTCGTCTGCCTCCTCCACCGTAGAGGCAGCCTCTTCGAGATGTACCATCCCAAACTCCTGCTCCCAATCCCAAAGATGGTCTGTGCTTCAGATGTGGTCGTCCAGGTCACCTTGCCAAAGAGTGCAATCAGAATAAGAGCCACCTCGCTCTGCTTTCAACTAGCCATAGCAATCAGCCCCATAACAACAATGCCAAACCTTATGGTCGTGGTCAGGCTAATCATATTGATCTGAATAAAGCTCAAGACCAGTCTGCCACTGTGATGGGCACTCTTCTTGTTAATTCAATACCAGCTGCTGTTTTATTCGATATAGGAGCATCACATTCTTTCATATCAGAAGATTTTGCATTCAGGCATGGCATTAAATACGAAGAGATGCACATTCCATTAGTGGTAAACACCCCCGCGGGCCAATGTCAAACCACCATGGTTAGCCACAATGTCGTCATTAAAATTAAAGGATTAGAGTTCCATGCCTCTCCCATTATTCTGAAGTCTTCCAATATTGACCTCATTCTGGGAATAGATTGGTTGAAAGCACATACATCTTCTATCATTTGCACCACTAAAACCTTCCACCTTCTGCACCCTTCAGATGAGATAGTAAGCTACAATCCTCGTCTGGTTCAAAATGCTGAAGCTTCACTTTATGTCTTGAATGTGTTGAACGCAGCACCTCTTGAGGGAATTGAAAAGATTCAAGTCGTTCGCGACTTCTAAGACGTCTTTCCAGAAGAACTTCCAGGAATACCCGCTGCCCGGGCTGTCGAGTTCGTCATCGACTTGAAACCAGGCACTGTTCCTATTGCCAAACGACCCTACAAGATGCCACCTCATGAACTCCTTGAACTTAAGGAGGAAATCGACAAATCTCTTCGCAAGGGTTTCATTCGTCCAAGTTCCTCCGCTTGGGGAGCACCTTCTCTCTTCATCAAGAAGAAGGATGGAACGAACTGTTTGTTCCAAGACTATCGTCCTATCAACCAAGCTACAATTCTGAACAAATATACCCTTCCTCGGATCAATGATCTGTATGATCAATTGGCTGGTTCATCAATATTCTCTAAACTCGAATTGAGGTTGGGTTACCACCAGATCTATGTTCGTGAAGAGGATATTCCGAAGACCGCATTCGTCACTCGTTATGGTTCTTACGAGTACACCGTCATGTGATTCGGTTTAACCAATGCTCCAGCTACATTCTCTCGTCTGATGAACTACATATTCATGGATTACCTCGACAAGTTCGTCGTAGTCTATCTGGATGATATTCTGGTATATTCGAAGAATAAAGAAGAACATGCTGAACATCTTCGTCTTGTTTTCGAGAAGCTTCGAGAACATCAACTTTATGCCAAGTATTCCAAGTGTGAATTCTGGTTACCCGAAGTCACCTACCTTGGTCATGTAATCTCCAAGGATGGTATTGTCGTCAACCCAGAGCGTGTTCAGGCTATTCTTGACTGGACCCCTCCGAAGATTGTCAAGCAAGTTAGAAGCTTTCTCGGACTAGCCAGCTATTGTCGCCGCTTTGTTGAGAACTTCTCCAAGATCGCCAAGCCCCTGACTAATCTGCTACACAAGGGCGTTAAGTTTGATTGGACTGAAAAGTGTCAGGGAAGTTTCCAGGGACTCAAGGAAAGCTGACATCTACCCCAGTGCTTGCTCCCCCTAATTCTCGCAAGGACTTCGTCATCTATTGCGACGCTTCATGACAAGGATTAGGCTGTGTCCTAATGCAAGACCGCAAAGTGATTGCTTATGCTTCCTGTCAAGTGCGTCCTCACGAAGAGAACTACCCAGTTCATGACCTCGAGCTTGCTACGGTTATCTTTGCACTGAAGCTATGGAGACAATGCCTTCTCGGTAATCGTTGCGAGATCTACACCGATCATCAGAGCCTGAAGTACCTATTTACTCAGCCAGATCTGAACCTCCGTCAGCAGCGATGGATGGAAGCTGTTGCTGACTACAACTGCGGTATATCCTATACCCCTGGCAAGGCTAATGTAATGGCCAATGCCCTGAGCCGTAAGTCTTATTGCAACAATCACATGGTCTACAAAGCTCAACCCCGCCTTTATGAAGAGCTATGCAAGCTGAACCTTCAACTAGTTCCACATGGTTCTCTGAATAACCTTGTCCTGGAACCAACTCTTCTGAAAGCAATTAAGTCTGCTCAAGCCAAATATGCTCACGTTGATTTGATGAAAAAGGATCTTGCCTTAGAGAAATCTAGAGATTTCTCACTTGGTGAAGATGGAACCTTATACTTCAGAGATCGTATTGTAGTACCTCGGTTCAAGCTTATGATAGAGAATGTGATGAAAGAAGCGCATGACACCCCTCTCTCTATTCATCCGGGAAGTACCAAGATGTATCTAGACATCCGTCAGAAGTACTGGTGGTCTAAGATGAAACAAGACATTCCTCGATATATTGAAGAATGTGACGTTTGCCGTCGCGTTAAAGCAGAACATCAGAAAACGGCTGGACTTCTACAACCGCTTCCGATTCCTAAATGGAAGTGGGATAAGATCCAAATGGATTTCATCACAGGCCTTCCCAAGTCTCAGAAAGGTAACGATGCTATCTTTGTCATCATCGACCAATTCTCGAAGGTTGCTCACTTTCTGCTAGTCAAGGAGACAATCACTGCTAGTCAATTAGCAAACTTGTATATCTCCAGAATTGTGTCACTCCACGGCATTCCGAAGGAGATCAGTTCAGACCGCGGCAGTATATTCACTTCAAAGTTCTGGGATAGTTTCCAAGAGGCAATGGGAACTCATATTACCTGGAGCTCTGCTTATCATCCCCAATCCCAAGGCCAAGTCGAGCGAGTCAACCAAATTCTTGAAGACATGCTTCGGGCTTGCATTATTTCTTTCGTCAAGAAGTGGGAAGAATCTCTCCCTTATGCGGAGTTCTCTTATAACAATAGCTATCAAGCCAGCTTGAAGATGGCACCCTTTGAAGTGCTTTATGGACGTAAGTGCCGAACCCCTCTGAATTGGTCAAAAACTGGGGAACGAACACTCATTGGTCCGGACATTATTCAACAAGCTGAAGAGCAGGTTCGCATTGTCCGGGATAATCTCAAGGCGGCCCAGTCCCACCAGAAGAGCAACTATGACCGGAAACACTAGGGTTCAACTTATCAACCTGGTGAACAAGCTTATTTGCGTGTCACTCCTTTGAGAGGCACTCATCAGTTCGGAGTCAAGGGCAAGCTAGCTCCGCGCTACATTGGTCCTTTCCGCATTCTGTCCCGTCATGGACTGGTGGCTTATCAACTGGAGTTGCCACCTCAGTTCTCTCACGTCCATGACGTCTTCCATGTGTCGCAACTTCGACGTTGCTTCAAGGATCCGGAACGTGAAATGGATCCGGTATTGATTGAAGTTCAAGATGATCTCACATACAAGGAGCATCCGATCCACATTCTTGAAGAAGCTGAATGTCGAACACGCCAGAAGGTTACCAAGTTCCTCAAGGTGAAATGGTCGAATCATACTAAAGAGGAAGCCACTTGGGAACGCGAAGATAACCTCTCGGATGAATATCCCGACCTGTTCCCTTATACCTCTTAATTCTCGGGATGAGAATTTCCTTTAGAGGAGGAGTGTTGTAACACCCCGGTGTAATGATGCTACAGTAATCCCTGAGATCAACCTAATCATTTTGCTATAATAGTGCTTGCTCACTTTGGTCAATATTCCATATCAAATTCCAGTTGAATTCAATTTGAATTTATGTGTGAAATTCAAAAATGCTCAGACATGAAAACTAAAATGTTCATCATGTGGAACATATTCTTCCGGTAATATTGGTGGTGAACCAACATTTTTGCAAAATGTCTAAATGGCCTAAAATAGCTAAAACAGAAAAGCTTTAAAAAGAAAAAGAAAAGAGAAAGAGCACAGGCCACTCTGCACTCGGCCAAGTGCACAGTGCCTGGCCTGAGCCTCGGCCCACTCTAGCTGGTCCGGCCCAGCCCCTCCCCGGGTCACCTCCTCCCCCTCGCACTGTTCCCGGACCCGACTCGCTACAGGCGCCATCCCCGCCGGATCCGCCTCACCGGCGACGCCCGGGCAAGGGGATAAGGCCTGCGCCTCCTCGAGTCCTCCCCCACCTACCTCCACCCACTCCCCTGCTCGCCCTATCTGCTCTCGCCCTTGCCCCAGATCCCCTTCTCCCCCTCACCCGAACGCAGCCATTGCCACGGCGTCGCTGTGCGCGTGGCCACCGGCCGCCGCCCTTCGTTTGCCCGAGTCCGAGAGCTTCCTCGCCGCCGCCTACGCCGACCGCGTCCACTTCCCCGAGCTCGGAGCCCCTGCCCTGTCGGCTTCACGGTCATCTTCAACCTCCGTCCGCCTCGGGCTGCTACACGCCAACGCCGTCTCCGACCACCTCGACTCTTCCTCGGGCCTTCCCAGCAAGGGAAGTGAGCGTCGCACCCTTTCCCTCTCTTCCCTACTTCTGCCACTACCCGTAGATGCTTCCCCCATCATGCTCGAGCTTGTCGCCATCGTGGGGTTCGCCATCGTAGCCACGGCTCGCGAAGCTCCTAGCAGGGTGCCACCCCGTCATGCTCAGCACGCTCCTAGGGCCCCGGCAAGCCCTCTATCTTGCCTCGTCGTGCCTCTAGCAATGTCCCCGCCGTGCACCCGAGCACCGTCGCCGCCCGTACTCGCCGCCGTTGCTGCAGGAGCGCTCCGGCCAAGCCACCACCGCAGTCGGATGCGCGCGAGCCCTGCGGTGCCGTAGGTTCAAACCGCGGCCGAAACAGGCCCCTGAGGCCGTTTTCTGTCCAACTCCGGCGAGGAGCCGCCGCGAGAGGGTCGCCGGAGCGACTCCGACGTCGCCTGCTGACCTGTCCGCCACGCGGCCGTCCCTGTGTCGTTGCCAATGGGCCCCGCGGGCCCCGTTGACCGGGTTGACCCAGTCAACATGCTGACTGGGCAGCCCAGTGTCATTGACATGCGGGCCCCATAGTTTTTCTGTTAATTAAACGTTTTTATAACTAAAATTAATTAGTTAATCTAATTAGTCACTGACATGTGGGGCCAACTGCTAATTAACCCTGTTCAATTAGAATAACCCACTGTTAGCCCTCTGTCTATGACATGCGGGACCCATTGGTCAGTTTGACCAGTCAGCGGGTCTGTTGACCTGCTGATGTCATGCTGACACTCTGCTGGCATCATAATTCATTTTTTGTTAAAGTAAATAATTTCAGATATTTTTTAATCTTGCCAAAATTCATAGAATTAAACCGTAACTCCGATGAAAATGTTTTCTAAATGAAAGTTGCTTAGAAAAATCCTACGAATCCGAATATGCGGTCCGTTCATAAGTCACATGCCTCTAGCATGCTGAACATGGAACTTTCCCCTCGGTCATCTGTCTGAAACAGATCCAGAACCGGGAAAACACTCCCTGTTGACTTCCCCCTTCGCTGGTATCGTGTAGCACCGCATTAGAACACGTCTAGCTCTGCATGTTGTCCTGCTATGCCCTTGCTTTCTATGTATTTACTGTTTCTTCCCCCTCTTCTCTCCGGTAGACCCCGAGGCTGATGATGCCCCGGTGATCGACTACGTCGACGACGACCCCTCCTTGCCAGAGCAAGCAGGCAAGGCCCCACTTTGATCATCCCGATATCGCCCATTCCATTCTCTCATTCTTGCATTAGATTTTGCTATTGTTATTGTTTTCTCCTATTCTAATGCATAGCCTGCTTTTGTAACCTGCTTATTGTTACCTACCTGCTTATCCTAAACTGCTTAGTATAGGTTGGTTAGTGATCCATCAGTGACCCCCACCTTGTCCCTGCTTCATCATCGAAGACCCAATCAACGGGAACAAAGACCAGGCTCCGGCACCGCACATCACTTTCCCCTTAGTTGCTCGACACTATTGGGTTACTATCGAGTGCCGAGGGTGAGACCTCTACATCACTTTTGATGTTAACCCTGTAGTGTAGCTATTCGGTCATGGTCATCGAGGGTGATTTCCTCTTTAACCACTTCCGATACGACTCTGTCATGCAACCCCTCAAGTGTGAACCTCGAGGGTGGTCCCTCTTACGTTCACCTTGATGATTACATCGAGTGAAAATCACCGGGGGTGATTCCTCGGGTTTGCCCCTTGATGTTTGGACATACGGTTACTATGGTTACTATGACTTTACACTGAACCATGCTACTAAAGATGGGTCGACCCTGAGGGGTACCCGCGCGAGCATAATTGTGAGTGATGTGGAGACGGGTTGACCTGGAGGGTGCCCGCGAGATAATTATGAGGCGTGCCGGGCATTCCTAGCCCTTGTCGCAAGTCCTCGAGACGGGGCAACAGGGTCACATCTTTCGTGAGTCTCTGCTTGTTATCGAGCGTTCCTAATCCACTATGATTTGGATATTTGATCCGAGGAGCCTCTGGCCTAATAGCACTAACCATCATGTGGGCATAGTATGGGCGTTCTGCGTCGTATACATCAGCCGAAGCTTAATAGACGTCAGCGACTGAGCGGCGTGCGCCGGGTTGGACTGGTAAGCTCCTGCCTTTTTTAAGGAGGTAGCTAGGTCTGCTCACCGGCCGCCCTCGCAACATGTAGGAGTTCCTAGGGAGATGGCCCATGAACCCTGGGGGCATAGGTTTAGTCCATCGTGCTGACCTCTCTATTAAGCCTAGGTCAGGTTGTGGCATATTGTTTGGCCGAGGCCGGGCATGACCCAGGAAAGTGTGTCTGACCGGAGTTAATCGAGTGTGGTGGGTAAGTTGGTGCACCCATGCAGGGAAGAAAACATCTATCGATAGCCTGTCCTACGGTAACGGACACTTGGAGTTGTATCCCGATCGATACAACTAGAACTGGATACTTGTGATGAGAATTGGATTGTGATGAGAAATGGATAGTATGGCTCTGGGATTGCTTTCTTGCAGGGAGTCGAGAAAGGATCTCTCGCCGAGGTTGATAGCACTTCTACTACTTTACTTTATGCTACTCTACTCCCTCCTGTTTGCTGCAAGATGGTGGTTTCCAGAAGATGATAGTCTTCGATAGGACTAGGCCTTCTCTCTATTCTAGCATTTCTGCAGCCCAGTCCACATATACAGCCTTCCTTTGATAATGTTGCATATGTAGTGCGGATCCTTGCTTGCGAGTACTTTGGATGAGTACTCGCGGTTTCTTTGCTCCCTCGTTTTCCCTCTTTCCATTCTTCTCGGATGATGCAACCAGATGGTGGAGCCCAGGATCCAGACGACACCTTCGACGAGGACTACTACTACCTCGAGGGTGCCTACTACTATGTGACGGACGCCAACGACTAGGAGTAGTTAGGAGGCTCCCAGGCAGGAGGCCTTTCCTTTTCGATCGTAGATGCTTTTGTGCTGGCCTTCTTAAGGCAAACTTGTCTAACTTATGTCTGTACTCAGATATTGTAGCTTCCGCTGACTCTTATATATTTGAGCTTATGTATTCGAGCCCTCGAGGCCCCTGGCTTGTAGTATAAAGCTTGCATTATTTTAATTTGTGTCTAGAGTTGTGTTGTGATATCTTCCCGTGAGTCCTTGATCTTGATCATACACATTTGCGTGTATGATTAGTGTATGATTGAATCGAGGGCGTCACAATGCTTAATTATCCTCATGCTTATAACCAAAATAAAGCTTTTACAAAACATGTTGTTGATGATGTGATAAAATCTTTTGAGAAAAAACTTGAGTTGGAAGTTTCAATCCCTACAAAGCTTTATGATGATTGGGAACCTACTATTAGAATCAAGATTAAAGATTGTGAGTGCAATGCTTTGTGTGATTTGGGTGCTAGTGTTTCAATGATTCCAAAAACTTTATGTCAAGTATTAGGTTTCCATAAACTTGATGATTGTTCTTTAAATTTTGCATCTAGCGGATTCCACTATTAAAAAACCTATGGGAAGGATTAATGATGTTCTTATTGTTGCAAATAGTAATTGTGTGCCCGTATATTTTATTGTTCTTGATATAGATTGCAATCCTACATGTCCTATATAATTCTTGGTAGACCTTTCCTTAGAACAATTGGTGCAATTATTGATATGAAAGAACGAAACATTAGATTTCAATTTCCTTTAAGGAAGGGCATGGAACACTTTCCAAGAAATAAAATTAAGTTACTATATGAATCTATTATGAGGGCTACTTATGGGATGAATACCAAAGATGGCAATACCTAGATCGTTGCTTTTTGCCTAGCTAGGGGCGTCAAACAATAACGCTTGTTGGGAGGCAACCCAATTTTGTTTTTATTCTTGCTTTTTTGTTCCTGTTTTTGAATAAATTTATCATCTAGCCTCTGGTTACATGTGTTTTCATGTTTTAGTTTAGTGTTTGTGCCAAGTAAGACCTTTGGGATAGTTTGCAACATTGTTGATGTGATTTTGCTGAAAAACAGAAACTTTTGCGCCCAGTGCAAAAAATCCTAAAAATCACCAGAGCATGATAAATTTCTAAAGTTTTTACACAAAATTGATATAGAAATTTCCCACGTTGTCCTAATTTTTCAGAATTTTTGGAGTTACAGAAGTATGCGAAGTTTTTCAGATTTCTACAGACCGTTCTGTTTTTGACAGATTTTGTTTTCATCGTGTTGTTTGCTTATTTTGATGAATCTATGGGTAGTATCAGGGGGGGTATGAACCATGGATAAGTTGGAATATAGTACATATTACACCAGTATAAAATTAGAATGAGTTCAGAACAGTACCTTGAGTGGTTATTTAATTTATTACGCTAACGGGTCGCACGAGTTTTTTGTTGAGTTTTGTGTTGTGAGTTTCCAAGTTTTGGGTAAAGATTTGATGGACTACAGAATAAGGAGTGGAAAGAGCCTAAGCTTGGGGATTCCCAAGGCACCCCAAGTAAATACTAAAGGACAAACAAGCATCTAAGCTTGGGATGCCTCGGATGGCATCCCGTCTTTCGTCTTCAATCCATCGGTAAATTTACTTGAGGCTATATTTTTATTCACCACATGATATGTGTTTTGCTTGGACCGTCTTGTATGATTTGAGTCTTTGATTTTTAGTTTGCCACAATCATCCTTGCTGTACACACCTTTTGAGAGGGACATGCATTAATCGTGAATTTATTAGAATACTTTTTGTGCTTCACATATATCTTTTGAGCTAGGGTAGTTTCTCTAGTGCTTCACTTATTTTTTTTTTGCACGGCGGTGATGTTATTTTGAAGAAATTGATAAACTCTCATGCTTCACTTATATTATTTTGACAGTCTCTAAACAACATGGTAATTTGCTTGGGTTGTGAATTTAGTCCTAATATGATAGGCATCCAAAGGGGATATAAAAAACTTTCATAAAGAGCGTTGAATATATGAGAAGTTTGATTCCTTGCATTTGTTTTGAGATATGAAGATGGTGATATCAGGGTCATGCTAGTAGTAAATTGTGGAGTTAAAGAAATACTTGCGTTAAGTTTTGTGATTCCCGTAGCATGCACGTACGGTCTTCTAGTTATATGACGAAGTTGGAGCACAATTTATTCTTGATTTTCTGCCTTTGTGTGAAACTCAGGAGCGCACGATGTTTAACTCCTACCAACCCCTCCCCTAGGAGCATGCGTAGTAGTACTTTGCTTCGAGGGCTCATAGTTTTTTTGCAATAAGTATGTGAGTTCTTTATGACTAATGTTGAGTCCATGCATTATACACACCCTCACCCTTCCACCTTTGCTAGCCACTCTAGTACCACACAACTTTCACCGGTGCATTAAACCCACCTTATACCCTTTCTCAAAACAGCCACCATACGTAAATATTATGGCATTTCATAGCCATTCCAAGATATATTACCATGTAACTCCACCGTTTCGTCGTTATGAGTTTGAGTTTACCTTGAGTTGTAATTTTGAGTTGTAAGTAAATAAAACTGTGATGATCCTCACTATTGGAACATTGTCCCATGTGAGGTTATAAATAAAAGAGGCCAAAAAGAACCAAAATAAAAGAGGCCAAAGAGCCCAAAACAAAAAAAAGGAGAAAAGAGTCTCCAAAAAAGGGAGGAGTATAAAAAACAAAAAATGAGAGAAAAAGAGAGAAGGGACAATGTTACTATGTTTTTCCACACTTGTGCCTCAAAGTAGCACCATGTTCTTCATGATAGCGAGTCTCCTACTTTGTCACTTTCATATCTTACTAGTGGAACTTTTTCGTTATAGAACTTGGCTTGTATATTCCAACAATGGGCTTCCTCAAATGCCCTAGTACTTCATGAGCGAGCAAGTTGGATGCATAACCACTAGTTTTCTTTTGAGCTTTCATACACTTATAGCTCTAGTGCATCTGTTACATGGCAATCCCTACTCACTCACATTGATATCAATTGATGGACATCTCCATAGTCCATTGATTTGCCTAGTTGATGTGAGACTTTCTCCCTTATTTTGTCTACTACCACTTTCTATTCCACCCATAGTGCTATGTCCATGGCTCACGCTCATGTATTGCGGGAAGAGTTGAAAAGGCTGAGGCATGTTAAAAAGTATGAAACAATTTCTTGACTGGCACTGGGGTGGGCATGATTTATACTTTGTGTTAAGAAGATGGAGCATAACAAGACTATATGATTTTGTAGGGATAACTTTATTTAGACCTATTATTTTGAAGCTTAATGATTTTGCTTTCTAGTATGCTTGAAGTATTATTGTTTTCATGTCAATATTAAACTTTTGTTTTGAATCATACGGATCTGAATATTCATGCCAAATAAGAGAGATTACATTGCTAAATATATTGGGTAGCATTCCACGTCAAAAATTTTGATTTTATCATTTACCTACTCAAGGACGAGCAGGAATTAAGCTTGGGGATGCTTGATACGTCTCCAACGTATCTATAATTTTTTATTGTTCCATGCTATTATTTTATATGTTTTGGATGTTTTATATGCATTAATATGCTATTTTATATTATTTTTGGGACTAACCTATTAACCTAGAGCCCAATTGCAGTTTTTGTTTTTTCCTTGTTTTTGAGTTTCGCAGAAAAGGAATATCAAACGGAGTCCACACGGAATAAAACTTTCGCAGTGATTTCTCTTGGACCAGAAGACACACGTAGGACTTGGAGTCCAAGTCAGAAGACCCTTGAGGCGGCGACAAGCCAGGGGGCGCGCCCCCAGGGCTTGTGGGCCCCTCGGAGACCCCCTAACCTCCTTCCTTGGCCTGTAAATTCAGAAATATTCCCAAAACCCTAGAAGCATCCACTAAAACACTTTTTCACCGTCGCAAGTCTCTGATCTCATGAGATCCCATCTGGAGGCCTTTTCCGGTACTCTGCTGGAGGGGGATTCGATCACGGAGGGCTTCTACATCAACCTTACTGCCCTTCCGATGATGCGTGAGTAGTTTACCACAAACCTACGGGTCCATAGATAGTAGCTAGATGGCTTCTTATCTCTCTTTGATCTTCAATACAATGTTCTCCTCGATGTTCTTGGAGTTCTATCTGATGTAATATTCTTTGTGGTGTGTTTGTCAAGATCCGATGAATTGTGGATTGATGATCAGATTATCTATGAATATTATTTGAGTCTTATGTGAATTCTTCTATGCATGATTCTATATCTTTGTATTTCTCTTCGAATTATTGGTTTAGTTTGGCCAACTAGATTGGTAGTTCTTGCAATGGGAGAGGTGCTTAGTTTTGGGTTCAATATTGTGGTGTCCTCACCCAGTGGCAGTAGGGGTAGCGAGGCACATAATGCATTGTTGCCATCAAGGATAAAAAGATGGGGTTTATATCATATTGCTTGAGTTTATCCCTCTAATCATGTCATGTTTCTTAAAGCGTTACTCTGTTCTTATGTACTTAATACTCTAGATGCAGGCAGGAGTCAGTCAATGTGTGGAGTAATAGTAGTAGATGCAGGATCATTTCGGTCTACTTGTCATGGATGTGATGCCTATATTCATGATCATTGCCTTAGATATTGTCATAACTTTGTGCTTTTCTATCAATTGCTCGACAGTAATTCGTTCACCCACTGTTTGCTTTCTTTGAGAGAGAAGCCTCTAGTGAAACCTATGGCCCCCGGGTCTATTTTCCATCATATATTTTCAGATCTATAAAACCAAAAACACAAAAATACTTTGCTTTGTTTTGCTTACTTTTTACTTGTTTTATATCTCTTTATTAGATCTCACTCTTGTTCGTGACCATGAAGGGATTGACAACACCTTTTTCGTGTTGTGTGCAAGTATTTGTTAGTTTGTGAAGGAAATATGCCCTAGAGGCAATAATAAAGTTATTATTTATTTCCTCATATCATGATAAATGTTTATTATTCATGCTAGAATTGTATTAACCGGAAACATGATACATGTGTGAATACATAGACAAACATATAGTCACTAGTATGCCTCTACTTGACTAGCTCATTAATCAAAGATGGTTATGTTTCCTAACCATAGACATGTGTTGTCATTTGATTAATGGGATCACATCATTAGGAGAATGATGTGATTGACATGACCCATTCCGTTAGCCTAGCACTTGATCGTTTAGTATGTTGCTGTTGCTTTCTTCATGACTTATACATGTTCCTGTAACTATGAGATTATGCAACTCCCGCTTATCGGAGGAACACTTTGGGTGCTACCAAACGTCACAACGTAACTGGGTGATTATAAAGGAGTACTACAGGTGTCTCCAAAGGTACATGTTGGGTTGGCGTATTTCGAGATTAGGTTTTGTCACTCCGATTGTCGGAGAGGTATCTCTGGGCCCTCTCGGTAATGCACATCACTATAAGCCTTGCAAGCAATGTAGCTAATGAGTTCGTTACGGAAAGATGCATTACGTAACGAGTAAAGAGACTTGCCAGTAACGAGATTGAACTAGGTATTGGATACCGACGATCGAATCTTGGGAAAGTAACATACCGATGACAAAGGGAACAACGTATGTTATTATGCGGTTTGACCGATAAAGATCTTCGTAGAATATGTAGGAGCCAATATGGGCATCCAGGTTCCGCTATTGGTTATTGACCGAGAATAGTTCTAGGTCATGTCTACATAGTTCTCGAACCCGTAGGGTCCGCACGCTTAACGTTACGATGACAGTTTTATTATGAGTTTATAAGTTTTGATGTACCGAAGTTTGTTCGGAGTCCCGGATGTGATCACGGACATGACGAGGGGTCTCGAAATGGTCGAGACATAAAGATTGATATATTGGAAGCCTATGTTTGGACATCGGAAGTGTTCCGGGTGAAATCGACATTTTACCGGAGTACCGGGAGGTTACCGGACCCCCCCGGTAACCTAATGGGCCTTAGTGGGCCTAGTGGAGGAAGAGGAGAGGAGGCCTAGGGGCAGCCACGCGCCCCTCCCCGCCCCCCAAGTCCGAATTGGACAAGGAGGGGGGGCGGCGCCCCCCCCCTTCCTTTCCCCCTCTCTTCCTTCCCACAAGTCCTAATCCAACTAGGGAAAGGGGGGATTCCTACTCCCGGTGGAAGTAGGACTCCTCCGGCGCGCCTCCTCCTAGGGCCGGCCGCACCCCCCCTTGCTCCTTTATATACGGGGGCAGGAGGCACCCTAGAACACACAAGTTGATCTTCAAGATCGTTCCTTAGCCGTGTGCGGTGCCCCCCTCCACCATATTCCACCTCGGTCATATCGTCGCGGAGTTTAGGCGAAGCCCTGCGCCGGTAGAACATCATCATCGTCACCATGCCGTCGTGCTGACGGAACTCATCCCCGACACTTTGCTGGATCGGAGTCCGGGGATCGTCATCGAGATGAACGTGTGCTGAACTTAGAGGTGTCGTACGTTCGGTACTTGGATCGGTCGGATCGTGAAGAAGTACGACTACATCAACTGCGTTGTCATAACGCTTCCTCTTACGGTCTACGAGGGTACGTGGACAATACTCTCCCCTCTCGTTGCTATGCCATCACCATGATCTTGTGAGTGCGTAGGACATTTTTTGAAATTACTACGTTCCCCAACAGTGGCATTCGAGCCTGGTTTTATAGGCAGATGTCATATGCACGAGTAGAACACAAGTGAGTTGTGGGCGATACAAGTCATACTACTTACCAGCATGTCATACTTTGGCTTAGCGGTATTGTGAGATGAAGCGACCCGGACCGACATTACGCGTACGCTTACGCGAGACTGGTTTCACCGTTACGAGCACTCGTGCTTAAAGGTGACTTGTGGGTGTTTGTCTCTCTCACTTTAGCTGAATCAAGTGTGGCTACGCCCGGTCCTTGCGAAGGTTAAAACAACACTAACTTGACGAACTATCGTTGTGGTTTTGATGCATAGGTAAGAACGGTTCTTGCTCAGCCCGTAGCAGCCATGTAAAATTTGCAACAACAAAGTAGAGGACGTCTAACTTGTTTTTGCAAGGCATGTTGTGATGTGATATGGTCAAGACGTGATGCTATATTTTATTGTATGAGATGATCATGTTTTGTAACCGAAGTTATCGGCAACTGGCAGGAGCCATATGGTTGTCGCTTTATTGTAAGAAATGCAAACGGCCTCTAATTGCTTTACTTTATCACTAAGCAGTAGCGATAGTCGTAGAAGCAATAGATGGCGTAACGACAACGATGCTACGATGGAGATCAAGGTGTCGCGCTGGTGACGATGGTGATCACGACGGTGCTTTGAAGATGGAGATCACAAGCATAAGATGATGATGGCCATATCATATCACTTATATTGATTGCATGTGATGTTTATCATTTATGCATCTTATCTTGCTTTGATTGATGGTAGAATCTTAAGATGATCTATCACTAAAATTATCAAGAAGTGTTCTCCCTGAGTATGCACCGTTGCGAAAGTTCTTCGTGCTAAGACACCACGTGATGATCGGGTGTGATAGGCTCTACGTTCAAATACAACGGGTGCAAAATAGTTGCACACGCGGAATACTCAGGTTAAACTTGACGAGCCTAGCATATAACAGATATGGCCTCGGAACACGGAGACCGAAAGGTCGAGCGTGAATCATATAGTAGATATGATCAACATATTGATGTTCACTGTCGAAACTACTCCATCTCACGTGACGAACGGACATGGTGTAGTTGATATGGATCACGTAATCACTTAGAGGATTAGAGGGATGTCTATCTAAGTGGGAGTTCTTAAGTAATATGATTAATTGAACTTAAATTTATCATGAACTTAGTACCTGATAGTATTTTTCTTGTCTATGTTTGTTGTAGATAGATGGCTCATGTTGTTGTTCCGTTGAATTTTAATGCGTTCCTTGAGAAAGCAAAGTTGAAAGATGATGGTAGCAATTACACGGACTGGGTTCGTAACCTGAGGATTATCCTCATTGCTGCACAGAAGAATTACGTCCTGGAAGCACCGCTGGGTGCCAGGCCTGCTGCTGATGCAACTGACGACGTTAAGAACGTCTGGCAGAGCAAAGCTGATGACTACTCGATAGTTCAGTGTGCCATGCTTTACGGCTTAGAACCGGGTCTTCAACGACGTTTTGAATTTCATGGAGCATATGAGATGTTCCAGGAGTTGAAGTTAATATTTCAAGCAAATGCCCGGATTGAGAGATATGAAGTCTCCAATAAGTTCTATAGCTGCAAGATGGAGGAGGATAGTTCTGTCAGTGAACACATACTCAAAATGTCTGGGTATAATAATCACTTGATTCAACTGGGAGTTAATCTTCCTGATGATAGTGTCATTGACAGAATTCTTCAATCACTGCCACCAAGCTACAAGAGCTTTGTGATGAACTATAATATGCAAGGGATGGACAAGACTATTCCCGAGCTCTTCGCAATGCTAAAAGCCGCGGAGGTAGAAATCAAGAAGGAGCATCAAGTGTTGATGGTCAACAAGACCACCAGTTTCAAGAAAAAGGGCAAAGGGAAGAAGAAGGGGAACTTCAAGAAGAACAGCAAACAAGTTGCTGCTCAAGAGAAGAAACCCAAGTCTGGACCTAAGCCTGAAACTGAGTGCTTCTACTGCAAGCAGACTGGACACTGGAAGCGGAACTGCCCCAAGTATTTGGCGGATAAGAAGGATGGCAAAGTGAACAAAGGTATATGTGATATACATGTTATTGATGTGTACCTTACTAATGCTCGCAGTAGTACCTGGGTATTTGATACTGGTTCTGTTGCTAATATTTGCAACTCGAAACAGGGACTACGGATTAAGCGAAGATTGGCTAAGGACGAGGTGACGATGCGCGTGGGAAATGGTTCTAAAGTCGATGTGATCGCGGTCGGCACGCTACCTCTACATCTACCATCGGGATTAGTTTTAGACCTAAATAATTGTTATTTGGTGCCAGCGTTGAGCATGAACATTATATCTGGATCTTGTTTGATGCGAGACGGTTATTCATTTAACTCAAAGAATAATGGTTGTTCTATTTATATGAGTAATATCTTTCATGGTCATGCACCCTTGAAGAGTGGTCTATTTTTATTGAATCTCGATAGTAGTGATACACATATTCATAGTGTTGAAGCCGAAAGATGCAGAGTTGATAATGATAGTGCAACTTATTTGTGGCACTGCCGTTTAAGTCATATCAGTATAAAGCGCATGAAGAAACTCCATACTGATGGGCTTTTGGAATCACTTGATTATGAATCACTTGGTACTTGCGAACCGTGTCTCATGGGCAAGATGACTAAAACGCCATTCTCCGGAACTATGGAGCGAGCAACTGATTTATTGGAAATCATACATACTGATGTTTGGGTCCAATGAATGTTGAGGCTCGCGGCGGGTATCGTTATTTTCTCACCTTCACAGATGATTTAAGCAGATATCGGTATATCTACTTAATGAAACACAAGTCTGAAAGATTTGAAAAGTTCAAAGAATTTCAGAGTGAAGTGGAAAATCATCGTAACAGGACAATAAACTTTCTACGATCTGATCGTGGAGGAGAATATTTGAGTTACGAGTTTGGTTTACATTTGAAACAATGTGGAATAGTTTCGCAACTCAAGCCACCCGGAACACCACAACGAAATGGTGTGTCCGAACGTCGTAATCGTACTTTACTATATATGGTGCGTTCTATGATGTCTCTTACTGATTTACCGCTATCGTTTTGGGGTTATGCTTTAGAGACGGCCGCATTCACGTTAAATAGGGCACCATCAAAATCCGTTGAGACGACGCCTCATGAACTGTGGTTTGGCAACAAACCAAAGTTGTCGTTTCTTAAAGTTTGGGGCTGCGATGCTTATGTGAAGAAACTTCAACCAGATAAGCTCGAACCCAAATCGGAGAAATGTGTCTTCATAGGATACCCAAAAGATACTGTTGGGTACACCTTCTATCACAGATCTGAGGGCAAGATTTTCGTTGCTAAATTCGGATCCTTTCTAGAGAAGGAGTTTCTCTCGAAAGAAGTGAGTGGGAGGAAAGTAGAACTTGATGAGGTAACTGTACCTGCTCCCTTATTGGAAAGTAGCTCATCACAAGAACCGGTTCCTGTGACAACGACACCAATTAGTGAGGAAGCTAATGATATTGATCATGAAACTTCGGATCAAGTTTCTACTGAACTTTGTAGGTCTACCAGAGTAAAATCCGCACCAGAGTGGTACGGTAATCCTATTCTGGAAGTCATGTTACTTGACCATGATCAACCTACGAACTATGAGGAAGCGACGATGAGCCCAGATTCCGCAAAATGGCTAGAGGCCATGAAATCTGAGATGGGATCCATGTATGAGAACAAAGTATGGACTTTGGTTGACTTGCCCGATGATCGGCAAGCCATTGCGAATAAATGGATCTTTAAGAAGAAGACTGACACTGATGGTAATGTAACTGTCTATAAAGCTCAACTTGTTGCAAAAGGTTTTCTACAAGTTCAAGGGGCTGACTACGATGAGACTTTCTCACCCGTAGCGATGCTTAAGTCTGTCCGAATCATGTTAGCAATTGCTGCATTTTATGATTATGAAATTTGGCAAATGGATGTCAAAACTGCATTCTTGAATGGATTTCTGGAAGAAGAGTTGTATATGATGCAACCAGAAGGTTTTGTTGATCCAAAAGGTGCTAACAAAGTGTGCAAGCTCCAGCGATCCATTTATGGACTGGTGCAAGCATCTCGGAGTTGGAATAAACGCTTTGATAGTGTGATCAAAGCATATGGTTTTATACAGACTTTTGGAGAAGCCTGTATTTACAAGAAAGTGAGTGGGAGCTCTGTAGAATTTCTGATATTATATGTACATGACAAATTATTAATTGGAAATGATATAGAATTTATGGATAGCATAAAGGGATACTTGAATAAAAGTTTTTCTATGAAAGACCTCGGTGAAGCTGCTTACATATTGGGCATCAAGATTTATAGAGATAGATCAAGACGCTTAATAGGACTTTCACAAAGCACATACCTTGATAAAGTTTTGAAAAGGTTCAAAATGGATCAGGCAAAGAAAGGGTTCTTGCCCGTACTACAAGGTGTGAAGTTGAGTCAGACTCAATGCCCGACCACAGCAGAAGATAGAGAGAAAATGAAAGATGTTCCCTATGCTTCAGCCATAGGCTCTATCATGTATGCAATGCTGTGTACCAGTCCTGACGTGTGCTTAGCAATAAGCTTGGTAGGAAGGTACCAAAGTAATCCAGGAGTGGATCACTGGACAGCGGTCAAGAACATCCTGAAATACCAGAAAAGGACTAAGGATGTGTTTCTTGTATATGGAGGTGACAAAGAGCTAGTCGTAAATGGTTACTCGATGCAAGATTTGACACTGATCCGGACGATTCCAAATCACAAACCGGATACGTGTTTTTATTAAACGGTGGAGCTGTAAGTTGGTGCAGTTCTAAACAAAGCGTCGTGGCGGGATCTACATGTGAAGCGGAGTACATAGCTGCTTCGAAAGCAGCAAAGGAAGGAGTCTGGATGAAGGAGTTCATTTCCGATCTAGGTGTCATACCTAGTGCATCGGGACCAATGAAGATCTTCTGTGACAATACTGGTGCAATTGCCTTGGCAAAGGAATCCAGATTTCACAAGAGGACCAAGCACATCAAGAGACGCTTCAATTCCATCCGGGACCAAGTCCAGGTGGGAGACATAGAGATTTGCAAGATACATATGGATCTGAATGTTGCAGACCCATTGACTAAGCCTCTCTCACGAGCAAAACATGATCAGCACCAAGACTCCATGGGTGTTAGAATCATTACTGTGTAATCTAGATTATTGACTCTAGTGCAAGTGGGAGACTGAAGGAAATATGCCCTAGAGGCAATAATAAAGTTATTATTTATTTCCTCATATCATGATAAATGTTTATTATTCATGCTAGAATGGTATTAACCGAAAACATGGTACATGTGTGAATACAAAACATATAGTCACTAGTATGCCTCTACTTGACTAGCTCATTACTCAAAGACGGTTATGTTTCCTAACCATAGACATGTGTTGTCATTTGATTAATGGGATCACATCATTAGGAGAATGATGTGATTGACATGACCCATTCCGTTAGCCTAGCACTTGATCGTTTAGTATGTTGCTATTGCTTTCTTCATGACTTATACATGTTCCTGTAACTATGAGATTATGCAACTCCCATTTATCGAAGGAACACTTTGGGTGCTACCAAACATCACAACGTAACTGGGTGATTATAAAGGAGTACTACAGGTGTCTCCAAAGGTACATGTTGGGTTGGCGTATTTCGAGATTAGGTTTTGTCACTCCGATTGTCGGAGAGGTATCTCTGGGCCCTCTCGGTAATGCACATCACTATAAGCCTTGCAAGCAATGTAGCTAATGAGTTAGTTACGGAATGATGCATTACGTAATGAGTAAAGAGACTTGCCGGTAACGAGATTGAACTAGGTATTGGATACCGACGATCGAATCTCGGCCAAGTAACATACCGATGACAAAGGGAACAACGTATGTTGTTATGCGGTTTGACCGATAAAGATCTTCGTAGAATATGTAGGAGCCAATATGGGCATCCAGGTTCCGCTATTGGTTGTTGACCGAGAATAGTTCTAGGTCATGTCTACATAGTTCTCGAACCCGTAGGGTCCGCACGCTTAATGTTACGATGACAGTTTTATTATGAGTTTATAAGTTTTGATGTACCGAAGTTTGTTCGGAGTCCTGGATGTGATAACGGACATGACGAGGAGTCTCGAAATGGTTGAGACATAAAGATTGATATATTGGAAGCCTATGTTTGGACATCAGAAGTGTTCCGGGTGAAATCGACATTTTACCGGAGTACCGGGAGGTTACCGGAACCCCCCGGTAACCTAATGGGCCTTAGTGGGCCTAGTGGAGGAAGAGGAGAGGAGGCCTAGGGGAAGCCGCGCGCCCCTCCGCCCCAATAGATGCACTTACAATCTCCCCCTTTTTGGTGATTCATGACAAACTGGTTGAAGTTTTCAACGGGGATAAAAGTATGTGAAATTTGTAAAGGATTAAGATATTGTCTTCATAGATGGCAGAAAGGCTCCCGCTGAAGATGTGCATATAAATGTTTTGCGTTGGAATGCAAATGCACATGGCAGGTTGTACTTGTGGAGATCCTCTTCACCATATGAAGACAATACATCATGCATGAACAGATATACGGGAATAATGACATGCATAATGAAAAATGGACGTCTGCAGAATGACTTCATGCGGGATTTATCATCGCATCACAGAATAGCAGAAAAAGTGGCAGAAGACCATCAAGTTTAAGTGTTACAACTCAAAGAACCAAATGTATCAAAAGCGAGAGTTGTAAGCACTAGGCAAAAAGAATATCAACCACCCATCTGGACCCACTTGAAGACTATCAACATATGCTTCTCCCCCTTTTGTCAGTAAGGACCAAAAAGGTTTGAAGACATAGTCGCTACTTGTTCCCATGAGGAGTAGGTGAAGCAGCAGGGTCGTTGTTGAGGTTTGGTGGTGCAAAAGAACTTGGTACAGTGTCGACACGCGCTGAGGTAGAAGGTGGTGAGGTAGCATCATCTGCGTCATCCAAGACTCTGGCATTTACAGTTGCTGCGGAGGAGGAATATTCTCGATCTTCAAGAGACGGGGTTCGACGTAATACAACATTCCTGGGAGGAGTAGAGTGGAACTTGAATCTCTTAGTGAAGCCATCGTCTTGAAGATCAGCTTCAACACTTAGCAATGTCAGGCTCTTCCAGGATCTCCGACAGGTTTCATGAGTGACAAAGGCATTCTTGGCGGCAAGATTGCGAATACGATTGATATCCACCAAGAGGCTTTGCATTTGACGCTTCATCTAGTAATGATTCTTGTCATGTTTCTGATGCAAGGCCACGAGAAGCTCTCGGTCGTTGAGCACATGAGATCGCTTCCGAGGCATTGGAGCAATAGTGCTTTCTGTGGCTTCAGTGCGTGCACGGCGAGTGTTCCCGGCCAGAGGATAAACATGAGAAGCAACCTGAACACCTTCAACATGCCGGGAAAAACTCTGACAATCTGCATTGTGAAGATATACTGCTTCCTTGGCAGGCTCTAGGTAAATGGCTTCAATGGGCATATCAACCTCTGGTAGAAATATGAGATGGTTACGTGCAGAGGGTTGATAGTCAATGGCAGAGTGAAGCTTGATCAGACGCATAATCCAAGGAGCATAGAATTTCAGACCAAAGATGTCAGATCCAGATGCAGCAAATTGGCGAATGAAGAAATCCTGAGTATTGAAGCTTTTGCCATTGACAATATAGAAGACCAATGTCTTCATTGCACCTTCATGCTTTGCTGAGGAGGAATGCCCTTTGATGGGCCATAGAGTTCGCCTGATGATGTGATAGATGGTGCGGGGCAGATACTCTAGGTCTTCAACAAGGAATTCCTTGGGATATTCAGCATCCTGGGGCAGTGGCTTCATCATACTTAGCATCTGGCTCATGTTGGGCTCTGGCTTCTAAAAGGTGGTCTCCAATGCATCGGGGTGAAGCTGACAACCAGGTTCATATATTTCACCTGGAGTGGAGAGGCCGGTAAGCTCAATGAGATCAATGGCTTTGGCTTCATGATGGACATTGCCTGTCATCCACTCAAGGACCCATGTCGTTGTATCCCTATTGTAGCCGCGAATGTGGAGGGTTGCATAAAATTGCAGGAGAAGCTCTTCATTCCAATGTTCCTTGTAGGTAACAAACTACAGAAGGCCAGCATCACGAAAGCAGTCAAGGGCTTCTTCTAAGCAGGGCAGACCAGCAATGGCTTCGGTGTCCAGACACATATGAGGAAATATGCGCTCTTGATTGTATAGAATACAGGAGTAGTAGTTGCGCTGCTGATAACTCCAAAACCGATCTAATGATATTCTTGGCTTGGAATATGGGTTCTTGGTAGTATCGAAGAAGGTGTTGTGTGCAATGAAGACATTGACATTGAATGAGCCTGGTGCTGATGCAGTACCTGGAAACCTTGGCAGCCTTGGTTTTGGCTTCTGAACCTGAGGCCTGTGCTCCACATGATAGTCAAACTGAGGTCTGGGAGCAGGCGGAGGAACCAGAATTGGCCATCTGACAGGGACAAGCTCGCCTTGGTAGAATGCTTGCTCAATGGTATGGGGCCTTGGAGGCGAAACAGGAGCAGTGGCATTAACAGAGGCGTCAGGCTGCACATTTGTTTCAGGTGCATCAGTGGCTTCATGCACAGTGTTCATTGCAGGCGCCACATTGTCTTCAGCCATGACAACGTCATTGGCTTTAGGAGTGTTGTTGGAGGCCGCCTCAGGATTCTCAACCTCCACTTGAGTAGCTGGAGGGTCGGGCACAGACACGTTCTCCTCGAGAACAACTTCTTGGGTGGTAGGGGGAGTAGCAACACACTCTTCTTCTTGTCTTTCTTCGACTGATGCAGCCGGATTATCTCCAGCAACATTGGCTTCGGACGAGGGAACCGTCACAGAAGGATTATCTTCAGGGAACACTTGACGTGCCACTGAGCTGGACTGGTTTGTGTCTTCTTCTGTGATGGTAGTCATGGACACAGATGGCCTTAGTCCTTTGTGAAGTCGTTGAAACACGGGCGACGCCTTTGGCGAGGGTGTGGTCTCCATGTAATTGTCTTCATTCACCAACGGACTGGGGACTTGCGCTGGTGGAGGACGGGGTGTACATGGTGAAACTTGACTAGGAGTTGCTGGATGGGGGCGATCAGCCCACGAGGCATCTTGAGAGATTGGCGTCAAAGGACGACCAATACTGATGAGCTTGATGTTCGTGAGAACAGGCGATGATACCGTTGGGCGCTTAATCTAAGGAAGGACTTCATCATCTTCTACATTGTCTTGGGGACCAATGTCTTCAGTCGTGATGGGGTTAACGGTTGGATCTTCTTCAGCTTCGGGAGCCTCTGTGGAAGCAGACTCATGGACTATCAACTGACGCTCTTGATTTTCAGGGTCAGGGTGAGCAAAAGCAATGGGTTTGACAATAAGGGGCTCTATGGGAGCAGCCCGATCTCTCTTCTTGGTTTTTCTCTTCTTGGGGGTGGTGCATCATCAGTGGTGCTCTTGATTTTTTGCTCCCTGGCTTCGGCTTCAGCTGCCTTGGTCTTCTTTTGTTCTGAAGCCACTGTGGGGACCTTAGGCTTCGAACCTGTCATGCTGGCAGGGAACACAATGTGAGGTTCTTCCCGCCGTGGAGCTTCAGTTTGGGCCACAGTATGCTTCTTCTTCTTCTTGGCAGCCATCTTGGGGTCAATGCCAGGACGCCCAAGAGCCTTGCGCTTTTCAGCTTTGTTGTAAGCCTGAACACACTTGGTAACAAGATTTTTCATGGGCTCTCTTGAACCTTTGGCTTCTTCACGTTTCTTACGAAACGCCTCCTTGAGGTCATTCAGCATCAGCTTGAATTTCTGAACATCAGCCACACAAAGCTTGGCCACATGCTTCTTGAACTGCTCTTTCTCAAAGTCAATCTTGTTCTTCAATTCAACAATTCGCTGAGCCAGAGCCAGCTCAGGAGCAATTGCGCCTTGGAAGGAGACACTGATGCCAATAGGGAGTTGAAGATCATCAAAACTGAGATCTTGATTGTCGAACCACTCATCAATGAAATTGTCCAAGATGTTCACATCGAAGAGGGGCAGATCATTGAAGATCTCCACCTCTTGCTTGCTCTTGATCAGCTGCTCAAGAGCATCATTACCAAACTCCTCATCTGAAGACAGATCAATGGCTTCAGATTCGTTCCTCAGAACGGTAGCTAGTGTCAGTGCTTGACTGGATCTCTGAACAGTTTTCTTCTGTGGCTTCTCATGCTTCTTTGAGATGCGAGAGAGATCTTCAGAGGTGTTACTGGGAGCAGGAGGGGCAGTTGCCAATGGCTTCACTCGAGAAGCTTTTGGAGCAGCAGATGATTTTGAAGCCTTAGCTTTCTTTTGCTTCTACGGCTTAGGAGTAGGAGCTGTAGCATCATCAGTGTCAGCACCATCACCAGAATGATCCACTTTTGCACCTTGGACAGCAATGTGTGTGATGAGGCCTGCAAGGTTGTAGAAGGGACCGATCCTATTCTCATTGGCTTCACGGGTGCCATCTTCCCAAGGTGAAGAAGGACCAGGGTTGAAGTCAAGTCCTAAAGCCTTCTTGTTCTTCGCAGCTGAGTCTTTGGCGAACTTGTAGTTGCACTTGAATAGATGGTCTTCACGGCACCAGAGCAGAGAAGAAGGGCTAGCGTTCTCTGGCTGTGGTCCATGAATCATGCACGGATAGAATTCTCATTGAATGGCTTCAGGAAGGGACTGGGGTTGAAGATTTTTGTACACAATATCTCCCCAAGGTCCCTTGATGGCATAATTCTCTGCATACTCTTCTGTGACGAAACGGTACTTGAACCATTCCTCTGCCCAATATCTTCTAATCCACTGGATTTGATTCTTGCATCCTGTATAGGTTTCCTCAGGGTCTGTTTTGTACAACTCGTGCAAATCTGGAGGTAAATCTTTGGAAGTGTTCCCACGACGCTGTCCGCCACCCTTTCTTGCTGACTTCTCAGTGGCCATGAAGCTTAATCTGAAAGGCTTCAGTACTTGCAAGGTCTTCAGACGGCTGGTCAAACAAGAACTGGCTTCAGGTGAATTGATGTGACTCTGTAAGAATTCTGCAAACGAATGCAGACTATGAGAACCAAGGGATTCTCCCACGGACATGTACCTGTGATAGCACTAGAGGTGCGAGGGAAGGGGAAGAGATCATATGCATTCTCAGAAGATTTTGAAGATAAATCAGTTTGAAGACATTGACCTCATAACGCGAAGACATTCACTTATTTGATGAGAGTTGGTTCCAGAGTTGTATAAATCCAAGAATAAGTACAAGTGAGGAATCTAACTTGTAGAGAAGCATAAGTGAATAGACTAGGCAAAGTATGAGATGCAGAATGAGATAGATTCAACTTTGGAGATCTAGAAACCAATTTTGGTAAAGAAGGATGAATCTATCAGATCGAAAAGACGGTAAAAAGTGAAATTTAATTACCACACAAAGAACTGCTAGATGGAGCGAAGTTGGAGGCCGAGCAGTTCGATCTTCCGTGCCCTAACTTGGCGACAGAGGACACCTACGTCGACGACGGAGAGGACGAGGTCCATGGCCAACGTGAGGACGGCGTCGGAGAAGTCACGGAAGCTAAGCGCTTCGTCGCCGGCATCGTTGAGAGCTAGCGGAGGCACTAGGGTTTGCGAGAGGTGGCGAGGAGGAAGTAGAATTTTTGACCGAGACGTGACGGGTATTTATAAGGAAAGAAATAGCACAACACAATTACGCAGGTGCCCCTGGCGGTTCACATCTGACGGACACGTGGCAAGCATGCAACACCTTGGAAGTTGTTCCATGTTCCCACGCATGGCTGGATTGTCGGGGTGGTCATTCCGAATTCTCCGGTTTTCAGGCAAAAAGGATATAGAATTAAAAACAGATATAAATGCTTGTCTGATTGGCTTCAGCTGACAAGGTCTTAGTGAAGACAATCGACAGTTTTCAATAGAATGCATATGATTTGGACAAATAGAGTTGAGGTAGAAGCATAGATAGGTTAGGGTCCGATCACATTCACTTAGTTCAAAAGATTCAGCACGAAGCCATAACTATAAGTGAATGCTGTAGAGGATAGAACACAAATATGTATATTACTAGTATAGGGCCAAATCAACTAAATGAAGATAAACGTGAATATAATCCAAGGATGAATATAAATCAAATATGAAGACTTTGCAAACATGACGCCAAGAGAAACACTTCAAACAAAAGTTTGGTGGTGGCGTTACCCACCGTATAGGAAGTATTAGACCCAGACACGACGCACAATTATCGTGGCACTCTGAAGTCAAATTCCGCATTAATGTATTCACACTTAAGAGTGTATGTCTTCATTGATTGAAGATATACATTACTTCGTGTGTTGCACATCTAAGTCATCAAAATGCATAAGTGTTAGGATGTGTGCCTAATCACAGGACATTTGAGGATTCCAAGATATTTAGCTCACACCGCAACTTGCAAAACCTTTTCTCATCCAAGGGCTTTGTGAAGATATCAGCCAACTTCTCTTCTGTCTTGACGTGAATGATATCAATATCTTCCTTCATAACATGATATCTGAGAAAGTGATGACGAATTTCAATGTGCTTTGTCTTTGAGTGCTGAACTGGGTTGTTGGCAATCTTGATGGCACTCTCATTGTCGCAGTAGAGAGGCACATTCTTTATATGGATACCATAGTCCTTGAGAGTTTGCTTCATCCAGAGAAGCTGAGCACAGCAAGATGCAGCAGTAATGTATTCGGATTCAGCAGTGGAGAGAGATACACAGTTTTGCTTCTTTGAAGACCAACAGACAAGAGATCGTCCCAGGAAGTGACATGTGCCTGATGTGGACTTGCGATCAACCTTGTCACCAGCGTAATCAGCATCTGAGAATCCAACTAGATCAAACTCTGAGCCCTTTGGATACCATAATCCTAATGTTGGGGTGTAAGCCAAATATCGAAGAATTCGCTTCACAGCTAAGTGATGCGATTCCTTTGGTTCCGCTTGGAATCGGGCACACATGCAAACACTAAGCATTATATCTGGCCTAGATGCACATAAATAAAGCAAAGAACCAATCATGGAGCGGTATACCTTTTGATCGAACTCTTTACCATTGTCGTCGGGACCCAGATGACTTTTGGTTGGCATTGGCATCGTGTATCCTTTGAAGTCTTGCATTCCAAACTTCTTCAGCCAATCTTTGAGGTATTTTTCTTGAGATATGAAGATGTCATTGCGTTGCTAACGGATTTGGAGACCCACAAAGAACTTAATCTCTCCCATCATGGACATCTGATATTGCTCTTTAATCATGTCACCAAACTCATCACTGTATTTCTTGTTGGTGCAGCCGAAGATAATGTCATCCACATAGATTTGGCACACAAACAGTTCACCATCATATGTCTTCGTGAAGAGTGTAGGATCTAGTGAACCAGGTTTGAAGCCTTTGCTCTTCAAGAAATCTTTGAGCGTATCATACCAAGCTCGAGGGGCTTGTTTGAGGCCATACAGTGCCTTGTTGAGCTTGTATACCATATCAGGATGTTTTGGATCTTCAAAGCTAGGAGGTTGTGCGACATATACTTCTTCTTCTATCTTTCCATTGAAAAAATCACTCTTCACATCCATTTGATACAGAAGGATATTGTGATGATTTGGATAGGCTAGCAGTATGCGAATGGCTTCAAGCCTTGCCACCGGAGAAAATGTTTCATCGAAGTCAATTCCTTCCACTTGAGTGTAACCTTGTGCAACGAGACGAGCCTTGTTTCTGACCACTTGACCATGCTCATCTTGCTTGTTGTGATATATCCATTTTGTGCCAATGATATTGTGCTTCCGAGGATCAGGACGCTTGACTAATTCCCACACATTATTCAGCTCGAACTGTTGAAGTTCTTCTTGCATAGCTTCAATCCATTCAGGTTCCATGAAGGCTTCATCAACTTTCTTGGGTTCAGAGATTGAGACAAATGCAAAATGCCCATAGAAGTTGGTTAGTTGTGTTGCTCTTTGAGTTGCTTTTGAACGAGTGAGTGGACCAGGTGCATTCAAGCTGTCAATTATCTTCTCAATCTGAACTTCATTTGCAACACGAGGATGAGCAGGACGAAGATTTTGCTCTTGCTGATCAATGTCATTATTTGGGGAATTGTCTTCAGGGTGAGCATTGTCTTCAGGTTGATTAGGTGCAGAAATGACAAGCTCCTCTTAAGTTTGATTCTCAGAAGGTATGATATCTCCAATTCCCATATGCTTGATAGATTCACTTCGAGGTACTTCATCTAGCACATTTGGCAGGTGCTCTCTTTGCGAGCCGTTAGTCTCATCGAACCGCACATCCACAGTTTCAACCACTTTATAGTGAAAGAGGTTGAAGACTCTGTAGGAGTGTGAATCCCTTCCATAACCAAGCATAAAACCTTCATGTGCTTTCGATGCAAATTTTGACGTGTGATGTGGATCCTTGATCCAGCACCTAGCACCAAATACTCTGAAGTAGCTAACATTTGGCTTCTTACCAGTTAGGAGTTCATATGATGTTTTCTTCAGAAGCTTGTGAAGATAAACACGGCTGATGATGTGGCAAGCAGTGTCAATGGCTTCAGGCCAGAACTTCCACAGAGTCCTGTACTCATCAAGCATTGTTCGGGCCATCTCAATGAGAGTTCTGTTCTTGCGCTTGGCAATGCCATTCTGCTGAGGTGTATAAGGAGCAGAGAACTCATGAGTGATACCCAGTGTATCCAGATAGAGGTCGAGGCTAGTGTTCTTGAACTCAGTGCCGTTGTCGCTTCTGATGTGCTTGATCTTGACGCCATAGTTCGTCATGGCACGATTGGCAAAGCGTCTGAAAACATCCTGCACTTTAGTATTGTAGAGGATTATATGCACCCAAGTATATCTAGAGTAATCATCAACAATGACGAAGCCATATAGCCAAGCAGTAGCAGTGAGAGTAGAGTAGTGAGTAGGGCCGAATAAGTCCATGTGGAGCAGCTCGAAGGGTTGAGATGTAGTCATGATTGTCTTTGAGGGATGCTTGGCCCTAGTCATCTTTCCATCTTCGCAGGCACCACACAGATGGTCCTTCTTGAATTTGACGCCTTCGATGCCCACGACATGCTTCTTCTTCGCAAGAGTGTGCAAGTTCTTCATGCGAGCATGTCCTAGCCTTCGATGCCAGAGCCAGCATTCTGAAGCCTTTTCTAGAAGACATACGGCCATCGGTGGTCCTGCTGAGAAATCTACCATATATAGATCATCTTTCCGATACCCTTCAAAGACTAGAGACTTGTCAGATTCCATTAGTACAAGGCATCGATATTTTCTAAATAGCACAATCGTGTTTAAGTCACAAAGCATTGAGACAGACATTAAGTTGAAACCAAGGGATTCAACAAGCATCACTTTATCCATGTGCTGATCCCTTGATATTGCAACTCTGGCTAGACCCAATACCTTACTTTTACCAGTGTCAGCAAATGTGTTGTGACTTTTGTCTGATGGACGTAGCATTGAATCCATCAGAAGACTTCGATCGCCCGTCATGTGGTTAGTGCATCCACTGTCCATAATCCATTCTGAAGTACGAGGTGTCATAGCCTACAGTGCAGTTTGGGGGATAGGCTTCACCAAGCAAGTTGTGAAGCATAAACATTTGACGAACAAGTGGAACATGAAAATTCAGATCTTGGTTAGGATAGATAGGATGAGTATCAAGGAATCTTGGAACGAAGTACATAGTAAGACCATTTGGGCATTTTATCTTGTGCCCCACAAGATGTTTAAGGTCCCCAGCATTAGTTTTTGACGCCTTTGATTTCCGGCTGGAGACCTTTCCCTGCAAAAGAGAGTTAAGTTTTCTTAACCACCCACATTTTTAGGGGTGGCTTAGAAGCAATGAGTCTAAGTGCAGCATCTGAGAATTTCGGCTTTGGAGCCCTAGTAAATAGCCTTGCAGGAGGTGAATAATACTCATAGGAATAAGCAGAAAAGTTCTTTGTTCTATGAACATAGCGGTTTGAGGAAACACACTCATATTCATGGGTCTGAGTATGATTTCCCTGCAAAACATTGACGTTAGGGTGACTCAGATGAGTCCTCGGTCTGTAGGAAGCTTTTGGACCATATGAACCCTTTGGTATGGGATTTGTCTTCTTCACAGGTGGTGTCATGATGACATTCACCGGAAGATTCTCAAGACAACTTTTGGGAACCCATATCTTCTTCATAGGTGGCCCATTCCTGCAGTTAGTACCAATATACCTGGCAAACACTTCACCATTCTGATTCTTAAACACTTTATAGTTTGCATAAGAGGATTCATCAATGATAATGGGGTTAGCACAAGTGAAACTAGATAAGGTGGATGGATCTACTGAAGGTTCCTTTGCAGCAACCCATGTGGTTTTGGGGTACTGCTCAGGCTTCCAGTACGACCCATCAACATTCATTTCCTCTCGAGCCCAACACCCTCTTTCCTAGGGTTTCGGTTCAGAATCTTGTTTTTGAGGACATCACATAATGTCTGATGCCCTTTGAGACTTTTGTACATACCCGTCTCAAGCAGTGTCTTCAACCTTGCATTCTCATCAGCAATAGTAGTGGTATCCTCAGCAGAGGGGTTAGTTACCACAGCAGCAGTTGAAGATATTGCAATAGTAGCAGCAGTAGAACATTCAGCAACAGAAGTAGCGTTATCACTCTCATTGCATTTTAGGCATGGTGGTTCAAATCCTTCCTGAGCAGGACTGATCTGTTGAGCGCGAAGTGACTCATTCTCCTTTTGAAGATCTTCATGATCCGATCTCAATTTCTGAAGTTCCTGCTTCCTTTGAAGATAATCATAGGAAAGCATTTCATGAGAATTTGTGAGCGATTCATGTCGACCTTCAAGTTCCTGGTACTTAACATGAAGATTTTTTATGTCTTCAATTAAGGACTGAGACTTGGTCATTTCCGCGTCCAACAGATCATCGCTTTTGTCTAACAGTTTCTGAGTATGTTCCACAGCTTTTTCTTGTCTAGTTGCAATTTTAGCAAGTGTTTTGTAACTAGGTTTGGATTCACCATCAGAGTCATCTTCACTTGATGTTTGAAAGTAAGCATTGCATGATTTTACCTTGGCACCACGTGCCGTGAAGCAGTAGGTGGGAGGCGAGTCGTCCTTTTCATTATCATCAGCGTTGGTGATGGAGCCATTGTCTTCGGTGTTGAAGATGGACTTGGCGATGTAGGCTGTAGCTAGAGCTAGACTCGCAACATCAGAGTTAGACTCCTCCTCAGATTCCACCTCCGCCTCCTCAGAAGCTGACTCCTCCTCTGAATCCATTTCCTTGCCAATAAAAGCACGGGCCTTGCCAGATGAGCTCTTCTTGTGTGATGAAGACTTGGAAGAAGACTTTGAGGATTTCTTCTTCTTCTTGTCATCAGAATCATATTCTTTGCTCTTCTTCTTCTTCTTCTTCTTCTCATTGTCCCACAGTGGACACTCAGAGATGTAGTGACCAGGTTTCTTGCACTTGTGACAGGTTCTCTTCTTGTGATCATAGGCAGAAGCTTCATCATTCCTTGAGCTGGATCGTGAAGACTTTCTGAAGCCTTTCTTCTTGGTGAATTTCTGGAACTTCTTCACAAGCATAGCAAGATTCTTTTCAATATCTTCAGGATCACCAGAACTGCAGTCAGATTCTTCTTTAGATGAAGAAGCAGCAGCCTTTGCCTTCAAAGCTCGAGTTCGGCCATAGTTGGGGCCATAAATATCTCGTTTCTCAGATAGCTGGTACTCATGTGTGTTGAGCCTCTCAAGTATGTCAGACGAATCGAGAGACTTGAAATCAAGGCGCTCTTGTATCATCAGGGCTAAGGTGTCAAATGAGCTGTCAAGAGATCTTAGTAGTGTCTTCACTATCTCATTCTTTGTGATCTCAGTCGCGCCGAGTGCTTGGAGCCCATTTGTGATATCAGTGAGGCGATCAAATGTGAGCTGGACATTCTCATTGTCGTGTCTCTTGAAGCGGTTGAAGAGGTTGCGGAGAGTACTGATATGTTGATCTCACTGAGTTGAGATGCCTTCATTGACCTTGGAGAGCCAGTCCCAGACTAGCTTCGACGTTTCCAGAGCACTCACACGGCCATACTGTCCTTTGGTAAGGTAACCACAGATGATGTTCTTGGTGGTAGAGTCCAGTTGAATAAACTTCTTGACATCAGCAGGGGTGACACCTTCACCAGTCTTGGGAATGCCGTTCTTGACGACATACCATAGATCGACATCAATGGCTTCAAGATGCATACGCATCCTATTCTTCCAGTAGGGATATTTAGTGCCATCGAAGATGGGGCACACAGCGGAGACTTTGATTATCCATGTAGTCGACATAGCTAAACATCAGGTGGTTAAACCAAATCGCACAGAACAAGGGAGTACATTGCTCTGATACCAATTGAAAGGGCTAGTTATCGACTAGAGGGGGCGGGGTGAATAGGCGATTTTTATGGAAGTCTTCAAAACATGGGAGTTTCAAAGACAAACAATATAAACAACACTATTCAAATGCAGCGGAAGGTAGACTACACTAGACAAGCCATAGTCAAGTATTCAATGAAGTGAAAGCATGAAGACTAATAGCAGCTAGGTAGTAAAGATCAGGATGGAAGATAGTATGAAGCCAATCAGAACAGATAGTCACACAGTGAAGTCAAACAGATAATGCAAGCAGGCAATGACTTCACGAAGACAAACTGTAAGTAAAGAGAAGTAAGAGATAGAACCAGTGGCTTCAGAGGGACAGGTATTTGTTCGACCAGTTCCAGTTGCTATGACAATTGTATGTCTGGTTAGGGAGGCTAAGATTCAACTCAGAAGACCACGTCTTCACCTTATTCCCCTTGAGCTAAGGACACCTAGTCCCCGCCCAATCACTCTGGTAAGTCTTCAAGGTAGACTTTCGAACCTTCACAGACTTCGTTCACCGGCAATCCACAATGGCTCTTGGATGCTCAGAACACGACGCCTAACTGGCTGGAGGATTCACAGTCCTCAAGTGTAACAAGTCTTTAGATCACGCGGACAGAAAGACTTCAGTGATACCAAACACTCTTTTGGCTCTGGGTGGTTTGGGCTTTGTCCTTGCAAGGATTCTATCTCGAAAGCTTTGGTGGTGGGTTGCTCTCAGACGACAAAAGCCATGTAATAACTCTGAGCAACCACCAATTTATGGTGTAGGGGGTGGGCTATTTATAGCCACTGGGCAACCAAACCTGATTTGTCTGAAATGACCCTTAGTCACTAAGGAACTGACACGTGTCGCAACGGTCAGATTTCAAACACATGTGGCAGCTTGACTTGGGCTACAAGTCAAGCTGACTCATCCGACTCTGGATAAGATTTTCTCTCATTGTCTTCGCTTGAAGACATAGTATTTGGTTGAGTATCACTTTAGTCACTCTGACTTTGTTCACTTGGACCCCACTTAATAGTGCGGTGGTTCCTATGACTCAACAAAAAAGAAAAGGAAACAACAAAACAACTAAGTCTTCGCGCTCCATAGTCTTCACTCAATGTCCTCTTGTGTCATAGTCTTCAACGTGAATGGCTTCACAGACCACCATTGTCTTCAATGTCTTCACACATTTTTAGGGGTCATCTCCGGTAGGTAAACCGAATCAATGAGGGACTACTACCTGTGTTATCCTGCAATTCTCACAAACACATTAGTCCCTCAACCAGGTTTGTCGTCAATACTGCAAAACCAACTAGGGGTGGCACTAGATGCACTTACAGGGTCGTCCATGACAGAAAAAATCATGGTAGAAGCGAGGGCGAGGAAAATTTCAGGGAGTTCCCGGTTACGGTGGGTGGTCGGGGCCGAGCAATGCGTGTTTCTCTCGTACACGCACACGCGTGTGTGCGAGGCTTTGGGCTCTAACTAAACCTGAGTGAGGCGTCTCCTAACTAAACCCGAGCGATTGCACTACAGGCTACGCGTTACTGAACCCAAGCGATCGATCGACGGCTGTTAACTAAACCCGATCAAGCGATTCCTTCGCTACTGCTGCTAACTGAAGCCGATCGATGCCGCCTCTAGATGAATAGTTAGCGTTGCAGGGGGGTGGATTAACAGTGAGCGGTGGGGGTGGATGAACAGGACCCCGTGGTGTTGCCTCTGGATGAACAGGCCCCCGATTGATTGAGCCGGTTGGGGCTGGATGCACAGGACCCCGTGGAGGGCTGGATGAACAGGACGACCCCGTGGAGGGCTGGATGAACAGTAGAAGGTGGAGGGGTGGATGAACAGTAGCCCGTGGAGGGGTGGTTGAACAGGAGCCCGTGGAGAGGGGTGGTTGAACTGTAGCCGGTGGATTAGCGCGCGGTGGAGGCTGGATGAACAGGAGCCCGTGGATGAACATTCGCAGGTGGAGGCTGGAGGAGGTCGACGGTGGATGAACAATAGCCTGTGGAGGCTGGAGGATGTCGACCGTGGAGATGAACAGTATCCCGTGGAGTCCCATTTTGCGGTACGCCATACCACTCCTGATGAACAGGACCCCCGTTTCGACCATAGCGCTCCAACACAAGTCCGATTCCTCCGTTTTGCGGTACGCCACACCCCTCCCGATCAACAGGACCCCATTTCGACCATAGGAGGTCCAACACAAGTCTGTTTCCTATATTTTGCAGTACGCTAGACCCCACCCGATGAACAACATCCCGTTTAGAACGTGGCTGATACGTCTCCAACATATCTATAACTTTTGATTGTTCCATGCAATTATATTAACCTTTTGGATGTTTATGGGCTTTATTTTACACATTTATATCATTTTTGGGACTAACCTACTAACCGGAGGCCCAGCCCATATTAACCTTTTGGATTGTTATGGAAGATCAATTCGCCGGCCTTCCTAGCGAAGATGCCGCTACTTATCTAAACAACTTTGTTGATTTGTGTGATATGCAAAAGAAGAAAGATACGGATAACAATATTGTCAAATTGAAGTTATTTCCGTTTTCACTTAGAAATCGTGCTAAAGTTTGGTTTTCGTCTTTGCCTAAAGATAGTATTGATTCTTGGAACAAGTGCAAAGATGCTTTTATCTCTAAGAATTTTCCTCCCGCTAAGATTATCACTCTTAGGAACGATATTATGAATTTTAAACAACTTGATCATGAGCATGTTGCCCAATCTTGGGAAAGAATGAAATTGGTGCTTCGCAATTGCCCTACTCATGGTTTGAATTTATGGATGATCATACAAATGCCGGTTTGAACTTTGCTTCTACAAATCTCTTAGATTCGGCCGCGGGAGGCATGTTTATGGAAATCACGTTAGGAGATGATACAAAACTTCTTGATAATATTATGGCTAATTATTCTCAATGGCACACCGAAAGATCTTCTAGTAAAAAAGTGCATGCTATAGAAGAAATCAATGTTTTGAGTGGAAAGATGGATGAACTTATGAAGATGTTTGCTACTAAAAATACTCCTCTTGATCCCAATGATATGCCTTTGTCTTCTTTGATTGAGAATAATAATGAATCTATGGATGTGAATTTTGTTGGTAGAATAATTTTGGAAACAATGATTATAGAGGAAATTTCAATGCTAGATCGTTCCCTAGTAATTCCTCTAATAATTATGGAAATTCCAACAATAATTCTTATGGTAATTTTAATAAGATGCCCTCTGATTTTGAGACGTGTGAAAGAATTTATGATTTCTCAAAAATAATTTTAATGCTTTGCTTGAAGAAAAATTGCTCAAAGTTGATGATTTGGCTAGGAATGTTGATAGACTTTCACTTGATGTTGATTCTCTTAAACTTAGATCTTCTTCTCCTAAGCATGATATCAATGAGTCTCTCAAAGTAATGAGAATTTCCATTGATGAGTGTAAGGAAAGAACACTAGATTGCTTGCTAAAAAGATAGCTTTATAAAAGCTGTTCTTCTAGTTTCCATGAAAATATTGATGCGTCTCCTACTAGATCTATGTTTTGCAATATGAATTTTTATGATTATGGGAGTGATGATGAATCAACTTTGCCTAGAAGGCGTCCCAAGAATTTGGAGTTTCTAGATCTTGATGCTAAATTTGGTAAAAGTGGGATTGGAGAAGCCACAACTTCAAATAACATTGAACCTACTATCTCGGATTTCAAGGAATTTGATTATGATAATTGTTCTTTAAAAGGTTGTATTTCCTTGTTGCAATCCGTTGTTAATTCTCCTCATGCTTATAGTCAAAATAAAGCTTTTACCAAACATATTTTTGATGCCTTGATGCAATCTTATGATGAAAAACATAATTTGGAAGTTTCTATACCTAGAAAACTTAATGATGAGTGGGAACCTACTATAAATATTAGAATTAAAGATCATGAGTGTTTTGCTTTGTGTGATTTGGGTGCTAGTGTTTCCACGATCTTGATGATTGCTCTTTAAATTTGCACCTTGCGGATTCCACCATTAAAAAGCCAATGGGAAGAATCAATGATGTTCTAATTGTTGCAAATAGAAATTTGGTTCCCGTGGATTTTATCGTTCTTGATATAGATTTCAATCTTTCTTGCCCTATTATTCTTGGTAGACCTTTCCTTAGAACGATTGGTGCGATTATCAATATGAAGGAAGGGAATGTTAGATTCCAATTTCCATTAAAGAAAGGCATGGATCACTTTCCAAGAAAGAAAGTCAAATTACCTTATGAATCTATCATGCGGGCTACTTATGAATTTAGTGCCAAAGATGGCACCCGTTAGATCTATCTTCGCTTTTATGCCTAGCTAGGGGCGTTAAACGATAGCGCTAGTTGGGAGGCAACCCAATTTTCTTTGTGTTTTTTGTTTTTGCTCCTGTTTATTGATAAACCTTGCATATACCTTCTGTTTAGATGTGTTTTTATCTTTTAATTAGTGTTTGTGCCAAGTAGAACCTATAGGATAACCTATGATGATAGTTGATTTGATTCTGCTGAAAAACAGAAACTTTGCGCGCACGAATATAATTTTATTAAATCACAGGAACGTGATTTTGCGTTGATTCTTTTTTCTGATGATCAATAAACAAATTTTCCAGGACGTCCTATTTTTGTAGGAGTTTTAGAGTTCCAGAAGTTTGCATTAGTTACAGATTGCTACAGACTGTTCTGTTTTTGACAGATTCTGTTTTTCATGTGTTGTTTGCTTATTTTGATGCATCTATGGCAAGTAAAATAGTTTATAAACCATAGAGAAATTGTAATACAGTAGGTTTAACACCAAAATAAATAAATAATGAGTTCATTACAGTACCTTATGTGGTAGTTTTGTTTTCTTTCACTAACGGAGCTTATAAGATTTCCTGTTGAGTTTTGTGTTGTGAGGTTTTCAATTTTTGGGTAAAGCCTTTATGGACTATGGAATAAAGGGTGGCTAGAGCCTAAGCTTGGGGATGCCCAAGGCACCCCAATATATTCAAGTATAGCCAAAAGCCTAAGCTTGGGGATGCCCCGGGAAGGCATGCCCTCTTTTGTCTTCGTTCATTGGTAACTTTACTTGGAGCTATATTTTTATTCGCCACATGATATGTGTTTTGCTTGGAGCGTCGTGTATTAGTTAGTCTTTGCTTTTTAGTTTACCACAATCATCCTTGATGTACACACCTTTTGGGAGAATCCTATTTGATTAGAATTTGCTAGAATACTCTATGTGCTTCACTTATATCTTTTGAGCTTGATTGTTTTTGCTCTAGTGCTTCACTTATATCTTTTAGAGCACGGTGGTGACTTAATTTTGAAGAAATTGCTAGTCTCTCATGCTTCACTTATATCTTTTGAGAGTCTTTTAGAACAGCATGGTATTTGCTATGGTTATAAAATTGGTCCTAGAATGGTAGGCATCCAAGTTGGGTATAATAAAAACTATCATAGGAAGTGAATTGGATGCTATGATCAATTTGATACTTGATAATTGTTTTGAGATATGGAGGAAGTGATATTAAAGTCATGCTAGTTGGGTGATTATGAATTAAAGAATGCTTGTGTTGAAGTTAGCAAGTCCCGTAGCATGCACGTATGGTTAAAGTTGTGTAACAAATTTGAAACATGAAGTGTACCTGGCTTGTGCATCCTTATGAGTGGCGGTCGGGGACGAGCGATGGTCTTTTCCTACCAATCTATCCCCCTTGGAGCATGCGCGTAGTGCTTGATTTTGATGACTTCTAAATTTTTGCAATAAGTATATGAGTTCTTTTGACTAATGTTGAGTCCATGGATTATACGCACTTTTACCTTTCCACCATTGCTAGCCTCTTCGGTACCGTGCATTGCCCTTTCTCACCTTGAGAGTTGGTGCAAACTTCGACGGCGCATCCAAACCCCGTGATACGATACGCTCTGTCACACATAAACCTCCCTATATCTTCTTCAAAACAGCCACCGTACCTACCTATTATGGCATTTCCATAGCCATTCCGAGATATATTGCCATGCAACTTTCCACCGTTCCGTTTATCATCATCATGACATACTTTACTTTTGTCATATTGCCATTGCATGATCATGTAGTTGACATCATATTTGTGGCAAAGCCACCATGCATTATTTTTCATACATGTCACTCTTGATTCATTGCACCATCCCGGTACACCGCCGGAGGCATTCATTTAGAGTCATATCTTGTTCTAGTTTTGAGTTGTAATTCATATGTTGTAATCAATAGAAGTGTGATGATCATCATTATTAGATCATTGCCCAAAGAAAAAAGAAAGAAAGGCCAAAAAAAAGAGAGGCCAAAAAAAGAAAAAAAGAAAAAAAGAAAATAAATAAAAGGGGCAATGTTACTATCTCTTTTTCCACACTTGTGCTTCAAAGTAGCACCTTGTTCTTCATGTAGTGAGTCTCATATTTTTGTGCTTCAAAGTAGCACCTTGTTTTTCATATAGTGAGTCTCATAAGTTGTCTTTTTCATACTAGTGGGAATTTTTCATTATAGAACTTGGCTTGTATATTCCTACGATGGGCTTCCTCAAATGCCCTAGGTCTTCATGAGCAAGGAAGTTGGATGCACACCCAGTAGTTTCCTTTTGTTGAGCATTCATTTATAGCTCTAGTGCATCCGTTGCGTGGCAATCCCTACTCCTCATGTTGACATCAATTGATGAGCATCTCCATAGCCCGTTGATTATCCTCATCAATGTGAGACATTCTTTTTTTTGTCTTCCCCACACAATCCCCATCATCATATTCTATTCCACCCATAGTGCTATATCCATGGCTCACGCTCATGTGTTGCGTGAAGGTTGAAAAAGTTTGAGATTATTTAAGTATGAAACAATTGCTTGGCTTGTCATCGGGGGTATAGAAGTTGGGAACATCTTTGTGTGACGAAAATGAAGCATAGCCTAACTATATGATTTTGTAGGGATGAACTTTCTTTTGCCATGTTATTTTGAGAAGACATGATTACTTTGATTAGTATGCTTCAAAGTGTTACTATTTCTTTTATCAAAATGAACTTTTATTTTTAATCATTTGGATCAGAACATTCATGCCACAATAAAAATTACATTGAGAATTATGCTAGGTAGCGTTCCACATCAAAATTTTCTTTTTTATCATTTACCTACTCGGGGACGAGTAGGAATTAAGCTTGGGGATGCTTGATACGTCTCCAGCGTATCTATAATTTTTGATTGTTCCATGCTATTATATTACCCCTTTTGGATGTTTATGGGCTTTATTTTACACATTTATATCATTTTTGTGACTAACCTACTAACCGGAGGCCCAGCCCATATTGCTGTTTTTTTGCCTATTTCAGTATTTCGATGAAAAGGAATATCAAACGGAGTCCAAACGGAATGAAACCTTCGGGAGCGTGAGTTTTGGAATGAACATGATCGAGAGGACTTGGAGTGCAAGTCAAGAAGCTGCCAAGGCTCCCACGAGATAGGAGGGCGCGCCCCCCCTATAGGGCGCGCCCCCTATCTCGTGGGCCCCTCAGGCGTCCACCGACATACTTCTTCCTCCTATATAAGCCTATGTACCCCGAAAACATCCAGGGAGCAGACGAAACATAGTTTCCACCACCGTAACCTTCTGTATCCACGAGATCTCATCTTGGAGCCTTCGTCGGCACTCTGCCGGAGGGGGAATCGACCACGGAGGGCTTCTACATCAACATCCTTGCCCCTCCGATGAGTTGTGAGTAGTTTACCACAAACCTACGGGTCCATAGTTATTAGTTAGATAGCTTTTCTCTCTTTTTGGATCTCAATACAATGTTCTCCCCCTCTCTTGTGGAGATCTATTCGATGTAAACTCTTTTTGTGGTGTGTTTGTCGAGATCCGATGAATTGTGGGTTTATGATCAAGTTTATCTATGAATAATATTTGAATCTTCTCTGAATTCTTTTATGTATGATAGAGTTATCTTTGCAAGTCTCTTCGAATTATCATTTTGGTTTGGCCTACTAGATTGATCTTTCTTGCCATGGGAGAAGTGCTTAGCTTTGGTTTAATTTTGTGGTGTCCTTACCCAGTGATAGAAAGGGTTGCAAAGCACGTATTGTATTGTTGCCATCGAGGATAACAAGACGGGGTTTATATCATATTGCTTGAGTTGATCCCTCTACATCATGTCATCTTGCTTAATGCGTTACTCTGTACTTATGAACTTAATACTCGAGATGCAAGCAGGAGTCGGTCGATGTGTGGAGTAATAGTAGTAGATGCAGGCAGGAGTCGGTCTACTTGTTGTGGACGTGATGCCTATATACATGATCATGCCTAGATAACCTCATAATTATTCGCTTTTCTATCAATTGCTCCATAGTAATTTGTTCACCCACTGTAATACTTATGCTATCTTGAGAGAAGCCACTAGTGAAACCTATGCCCCCCGGGTCTATCTCTTATCATATTTGCTTCCAATCTACTTTTATTTACTTTTTGCATCTATATTATAAAATACCAAAAAAAATATTTATCTTATCTTACTATCTTTATTAGATCTCACTTTCGCAAGTGGCCGTGATGGGATTGACAACCCGTTTATTGCGTTGGTTGCGAGTTCTTTGTTTGTTTGTGTAAGTGCGTGGGACTTTTGAGGAGCCTCCTATTGGATTGATACCTTGGTTCTCAAAAATTGAGGGAAATACTTAAGCTACTATTGCTGCTTCACCCTCTCCTCTTCGATGAAAACCAACGCAAGCTCAAGACTTAGCAGTGGCCGGTCGAACACAAGGCTGTTGCCTCGTTTCCATCGGCTGTTCCATCCAAACCGGTTGGCTCCCACGCGTTCCGTTGCCTCATGATGAACACGACGCATTCCGTTGCCTCCCGATGAACACGACGCATTCCATTGCCTCCCCATGAAAACGACGACGATGCTGTTTCTCCGTTTCGACCCAGCCGTGTACACGAGTCCTCACTATACGTATGCGTGAGTAGGCGTTCGAGACCCCGCCCGTATGTACGTATGTGGCCGTATTTATTTCTTGCACACTGGCCGCTGTACATACGTGCACATGCTATGTACGCGCCTCTACTACAACACGTGCTCGCCTCTACATCGACCAGTATGTACGTACACGTTCGCGACTAGAATGACAACGCTACGTACGCTTCGACCAGGTGGGTCCCGACCGTCAGGCACTTCCTTGCGTGCGAAGATGTAGCTGGTGGGTCCCAGCAGTCAGGGGGGCGAATCGTTTTTTTTTGCCCAGACACACTTCCTTGCATGCGAAGATGTAGCTGGTGGGTCCCATCAGTCAGGCGGGCCAATCGGGTTTTTTGGCCCAGACGCACTTCCTAGCGTGCGAAGATGTAGCTGGTGGGTCTCAACAGTCAGGGGGCGAATCATTTTTTTGCCCGTAATATGGACGCACTTCCTTGCGTGCAATGATGTAGCTGGTGGGTCCAGCAGTCAAGGGGGAAACGGTATTTTTGCAAAATACGATGGCCCGTCCGGTGGGTCCTTGCTGTCAGCTGGAGGAATCATTATTTTCCGCGTAATAAGGAGGCACTTCCTTGCTGCGGCCGTGGACCCAGCTGTCAGCATCTCCATGTACAGTCCACGTCCGATGGAAGTCGTTCCTTGACCATGTTGACCACGCCGCACCGAGAGCACCAGGGCTGTGGACGATGGCAAGGCCTAGGAAGGGGACGACGCGGAGCCAGGGAAGACGCGACAGTGGATGCCCACGCGTAGAGGAGTATGAGGGTTCACTGGTTCGGCTGCGGTGTGTGGCTGCCATCGCCGCAGAATAACAGGGTGTGTGGGTGAGTAGAGGGATGGCCTGGCCAGCGGTGGGAGTAGTAGGGGGCGGTGAGGCCTCCGCGGCATCACAACCGGCCACGGGAGGCAGGAGCATGCGGCACGACCGGCGCTGCTTTGGGCGGCTGGAGCAAGAAGACCAAAGGTTGAAGAAGCACTACAGCCGTTGTACGGTTACTGGAGCTAGAATCGTTCATATTGACTAAAATTGACAAAGGCCTCCGTCCCAATCAACTAAGTAGGCCCACAAGTCAGCCTCCCACCAAGGTGGGTCCCAGCTAGCAGGGGGAGTATTCAATTTTTTGTGCATAATAAGGAGGCACTTCCGGTGGGTCCGAGCTGACAGCGGGGGGAATGTTTTTTTCATGAAATACAGTGGCCCGTCCGGTGCGTCCTAGCAGTCAGGGGGGAATTTTTTTCGCGAAATACTGGTGGCCCGTCCGGTGGGTCCCTACTATCAGGTGGATGAATAATTATTTTCCACGTAATAACGAGGCACTTCCTTGCGGCTGCCATGGACCTAGCTATCAGCCTCTCCACGTACAGTACTCTTCCGATGGAAGTCGGTCGTTGACCACATTGACCACGCCGCGCCGAGAGCACCACGGTGGTGGATGACGGCAAGGCCTAGGAAGGGGACGACGCAGAGCCGTGGAAGACGCGGCAGTGCAAGCCCACAAAGAGAGGAGTACGAGGGTTCACTGGTTCAGCTGCGATGTGTGGCTGGCATCGCCGCAGAATAATAGGGGGTGTGCATGAGTAGAGGGATGCCCTTGCCAGCGGTGGGAGTAGTAGGGGGCTGTGAGGCCTGCGCGGCAGCACAGCCGGCCACGGGAGGTGGGAGCAGGCGGTCCCGCCGGCGCTGCTTTGGCGGCTGGAGCAAGAAGATCAGAGATTGAAGAAACACGACGGCTGTTGGATTGACATCCAACGGTTACGTCTGCTAGAATTGTTTGTTGACGTATATAATAACTAAAAAAATCTTGCATACGCATCAACTTAACAGGCCCACAAGTCAGACCATTCCGTCCTTTTTTTAATAATTTATATATAGCTCATTGCAACTTCTTATGCAATTTATTACAGTCCGTTTTTTTGGTTGGCAAGGGCCAATTTCGCATATTTCTGTGGGTTCCAAAGTATTATTAATACCGAATGTCGAGCCAGATTCAAAGTACTTTGAAGATATATTTAAATTAGGTTAATGCCCAGTGAAATAGGAATCTAAAAATGTGAAAAAATTCAGAAATTAAAAGTAATTGCCAATTTGTCATCTGTTTTCATATTGACAACCCATTTCATATTACTTGCAAGATTTGCAGGCGTCTTGAAAGAGTTGCAGCCCATTAGGGCGTAGAAAAATAAGTAGGCCTGGATTGGGTATTCTTCAGAAAAAACAAACTGGGCTCATTTTGAAGGAAATATGCCCTAGAGGCAATAATAAAGTTATTATTTATTTCCCCATATCATGATAAATGTTTATTATTCATGCTAGAATTGTATTAACCGAAAACATAATACATGTGTGAATACATAGACAAATATAGTGTCACTAGTATGCCTCTACTTGACTAGCTCATTGATCAAAGATGGTTGAGTTTCCTAACCATAGATATGAGTTATCATTTGATCAATGGGATCACATCATTAAAAGAATGATGTGATTGACTTGACCCATTCCATTAGCTTAGCACTTGATCATTTAGTATGTTGCTATTGCTTTCTTCATGAGTTATACATGTTCCTATGGCTATGAGATTATGTAACTCCCGCTTACCGGAGGAACACTTTGTGTGCTACCAAACGTCACAACGTAACTGGGTGATTATAAAGGTGCTCTACAGGTGTCTTCGAAGATACTTGTTGAGTTGACGTATTTCGAGATTACGATTTGTCACTCTGATTGTCGGAGAGGTATCTTTGGGCCCTCTCGGTAATGCACATCACTATAAGCCTTGCAAGCAATGTGACTAATGAGTTAGTTGCGGGATGATGCATTACATAACGAGTAAAGAGACTTGCCGGTAACGAGATTGAACTAGGTATTGAGATACATACGATCGAATCTCGGGCAAGTAACATACCGATGACAAAGGGAACAACATATGTGGATATGCGGTTTGACTGATAAAGATCTTCATAGAATATGTGGGAATCAATATGGGCATCTAGGTTCCGCTATTGGTTATTGACCGAAGACATGTCTAGGTCATGTCTACATAGTTCTCGAACCCGTAGGGTCCGCACACTTAAAGTTCGGTGACGATTGGTATTATCAATTTTTGTGTTTTGATGTACCGAAGGTAGTTTGGAGTCCCGGATATGATCACGGACATGACGAGGAGTCTCGAAATGGTAGAGACGTAAAGATCGATATATTGGATGACTATGTTCGGACACCGGAAGTGTTTCGGGAGGTTTCGGACATTTACCGAAGTACCGGGGGGTTACCGGAACGCCCCGGGGAGTATATTGGGCCTAATGGGCCTTGGTGGAACCCCCCACGGCAGCCGCGCGCCCCTGCCCCTCTAGTCCGAATTGGACAAGGATGGGGGCGGCGCCCCCCTTCTTTCCTTCTCGTCCTCTCTCCCTTCCTTCCCTTCTCCTACTCCAACAAGGAAATGAGGAGTCCTACTCCTGGTGGGAGTAGGACTCCCCCCTTGGCACGCCCTCCTTGGCCGGACGCCTCTCCCGCCTTGCTCCTTTATATATGGGGGTAGAGGGGCACCTCTAGACACACAAGTTGATCTGTTGATCTCTCCCAGCCGTGTGCGGTTCCCACCTCCACCATATTCCACCTCGGTAATATCGTAGCGGTGCTTAGGCGAAGCCTTGCATCGGTAGCATCATCAACACCGTCATCACGCCGTCGTGCTGACGGAACTCTCATGCAAAGCTCTCAGATATTGTGCTAGCCTTCTTAAGTCATCCTTATTTAACTTATGTCTATTCTCAGATATTGTTGCTTCCGCTAACTCTTGTGTATCAAGCTATGTATTCGAGCCCTCGAGGCCCCTGGCTTGTAATATAAAGCTTGTATTATTTTGATTTGTGTCTAGAATTGTGTTGTGATATCTTCCTGTGAGTCCCTGATCTTGATCGTACACCTTTGCGTGTATGATTAGTGTACGATTGAATCGGGGGCGTCACACAAAGTTTCCGTGAGCATGAACAAAGTTCAAGGAGCTCCCCCACTTCAACAATGCTTGTCTTTCTCACTTTCACTTTCCTTTTTGAAAAGTTTTGGGTTCCCCACTTTATATTTTTGTTTTTAAACTATATAAAAGTAGTCAACAGAAATAAATGACTCTCTAAAACTTCCGGGTTGTCTCCCTGGCAGCGCTTTCTTTAAAGCCATTAAGCTAGGCATATAGTGCTCAAGTAATGGATCCACACGGATCCCAAGGCATATCAAAGCCAATTTTAATTAACAATGATTAGTAATTTAGTAGTGAGCACAAAGTAACATATATCATGCAACAACAAAGTCTAACTCTCTTCCTATGCATCGGCATGTCATAAAGGAACAATTCATGCACACCAAGTAAAGGCCAATGCATAGTATAATCAGTTTCTTGCAATTCTATCATATTGGAATTAAAGAGAGGTGGAGAAATAGTTCCTCTCTCATAATAATTGCAAGTAGGAGCAGCAAGCACATGCATATTATATCTATCAAAATCATCATGTGTAGTAGTAAAGCACAACCCATAAATATAATCCTTAATAAGCACAAACTTCTCCGATATAGTGTAGTTTGGAGAATTCAAAAATATAATAGTACTATCACGCGTGGGTGCAATAGCAACAATTTCATGTTTAACATAAGGAACTATAGCAAGTTCATGTCCATAAGCATAATTCATATTGGCATCTTGGCCACAAGCATAGCAAGCATCATCAAAAAGGGGTATTTCAAGAGAATCAACGGGATCATAACAATCATCATAGCAATCATCCTTCGGTAAGCACAAAGGGAAATTAAACAATGTATGATTTGAAGAGTTACTCTCATTATAGGATGGGCACGGGTAGCTAATCCGCTCTTCCTCCCTTTGTTCTTCGCTCTCCTCATCATCTTTTTCATCCAATGAGCTCACAGTTTCATCAATTTCTCCTTCCATAGACTCCTGCAAAATATTTGTTTCTTCTTGGACAACGGAGGAGTCCTCAATATATGGTTTAATATAAGGATTAGAAGCATAATTATCATAGCAATATTTAAGTATGGCCAAATTTTCAGATTTGTAAAGAGTAATATCATACTTTTCAATCAAAAAAGCAATTTCATAAGCACCCTTAAAAGCAACAAATTCTTCAATTTGTTGAACACCATAGTAATTATAAACACCCTTAGCATACGAATATACTATTCCATTATCACAAAACTCACATTGGTAGGGAAGGTGTTTCTTACGGTTTTCAGAACAACAAGTAACATCATATATTTCACATAAATTCCAAGAATAGCATTGCAAACGATGAATTTGATCCAGTAAAAGTTTCCCTTTTTCAGATATGCGGTGTCGCACATAACAAGCATGCTCATCTAAACATTTGCCCTCAACTAAGCTAGTGGGGGTTTCAGCACGAGCACATAGGGATCGAAGATGATCCAAGTAAGAAGCTTCAGGAATGTGATAGATTTTGAGTGGCTCTTCAACCATTGGTGCAGTAGGTACAACTATTTTTTTTGGTATTTTGCGATTCCTACCCATAAATAAAGATAGAAAACAACTAAGAACAACAAATAAAAATTACTTAGTGATAAAGCAAACAAGCACACACGAGAATATTCACCCCACGCTATGACTCCCCGGCAACGGTGCCAGAAAAAGGTCTTGATAACCCACAAGTATAGGGGATCAATTGTAGCCTCTTTCGATAAGTAAGAGTGTCGAACCCAATGAGGAGCTAAAGGTAGAACAAATATTCCCTCAAGTTCTATCGACCACCGATACAACTCTACGCACGCTTAATGTTCGCTTTACTTAAAACAAGTATGAAACTAGAAGACTTTGTAGGTGTTGTTGGATAAGTTTGCAAGATAATAAAGAGCACGGAAATTAATGCTAGGGGCTGCTTAGATAAGGAAGCAATAAAGTTAGTATAGCGAGTGTGGAAAAGTGGTGGTAGGAGTTGCGGAATTGTCCCTAAGCAATTGACTACTTTACTAGACCGATAGCAAGTTTTATGTGGGAGAGGCATAAGCTAACATACTTTCTCTTCTTGGATCATATGCACTTATGATTGGAACTCTAGCAAGCATCCGCAACTACTAAAGATCATTAAGGTAAAACCCAACCATAACATTAAAGTATCAAGTCCTCTTTATTCCCATAGGCCATGACCCACTTATCCGTGTTTGTGTTTCAGTCACTCATGCAACACAGATAATAAGCAAACCATGAAAATATTGCAACACCCTATAGCGGGAATCCATCAAGCTTGCGCGACACGGAGAGCACCATAGGGCAGCAACATAACCACAAGCAAATTAAACCAATCATAGCAATTCACCAATTACAGATAGGACAACGAAAATCTACTCAGACATCATAGGATGGCAACACATCATTGGATAATAATATTAAGCATAAAGCACCATGTTGAAGTAGAGGGTACAGCGGGTTGCGGGAGAGTGGACCGCTGAATATAGATGGGGGAAGGTGATGGAGATGTTGGTGAAGATGGCGGAGGTGTTGGTGCAGATCACGATGATGATGATGGCCCCCGGTGGCGTTCCGGCGCCACCAGAAGCGAGGGGGAGAGAGCCCCCTTGCTCCTTCTTCTTCCTTGGCCTTCTCCCTAGATGGGAGAAGGGTTTCCCCTCTGGTCCATGGTCTCCATGGCATGGGAGGGGCGAGAGCCCCTTCGAGATTGGATCCATCTCTCTGTCTCTCTCTGTTTCTACATTCTGGTATTCTGCCCTTTCACCGTTTCTTATATATCCGGAGATCCGTAACTCCGATTGGATTGAAACCTTCGCCACGATTGTTTTCCAAAAATTAGCTTTCTTGCAGCAAGAGAAGAGCAACAACTACCTTACGGGGTGCTCACGAGGGTCAGGGGAACGCCTGGGGCGCACCCCTGCCTCGTGGCCCCCTCGGGCACCGTCTCGCGTTGATTATTCTTCCCAAATATCACAAATATTCCAAAAATATTCTCCGTCCATTTTTATTCCGTTTGGACTCCGTTTGATATGGGTTTTCTGCGAAATATAAAACATGCAACAAACAGGAACCAGCACTGGGCACTGGATCAATATGTTAGTCCCAAAAATAATATAAAAAGTTGCCAAAAGTATATGAAAGTTGTAGAATATTGGCATGGAACAATCAAAAAATTATAGATACGACGGAGACGTATCACCGAGCGTGTGGCTTATGCTTCAAGTGCGGCGAACGATGGGAACACGATCATGTCTGCCCAACATTTGTGCAGCTCCATGTTGTGGAGGAGCTGCTAGAGCTCTTCGGCATCAACGACACCATCGACTCCTCGCCCACGGCCCCGACAACAGAGGCAGTGATGGCGATCTCGCGCCAGGACCTTTCCGGTGGCGTATCAGCGAAGGCATTCCAACTACATGCATAGATTCAAGGCCAAGAAGTGCTCATGCTAGTGGACTCCGGTAGCTCCACCTCCTTCATCAACCACACACTCGCCGTGAAGCTGTCAGGAGCACGGACTCTACCACGTGCTTGCAAGGTCTGTGTCACTGATGGGGGTGAGCTTGACGATGTCTCTTAACTGCCAGCTTGAGCGTGGTGCACACAAGGCAGTGAATTCATCACGGATATGAAGATCCTGGCGCTCGGCACTTACGATGCCATCCTGGGAATTGACTGGCTGGAAGCAAACAACCCTATGACAGTAGACTGGCATGCCAAACTCATTGAGATCAAAACCCCTAACGGTGTCACTCGTCTGCAAGGTCTTGAAGCCCAATCTTCAGAGTGTTCAGTTATCAACACATTGCAATTGCAGAATCTGTGCAGAACAGGAGCTATTACACATATGGTGTATGTGTGTGCACCCTCCTCTAAGGAAGGCAATTGATAACCCACAAGTATAGGGGATCGCAACAGTTTTCGAGGGTAGAGTATTCAACCCAAATTTATTGATTCGACACAAGGGGAGCCAAAGAATATTCTCAAGTATTAGCAGTTGAGTTGTCAATTCAACCACACCGAGATAACTTAATATCTGCAGCAAAATATTTAGTAGCAAAGTAGTATGGAAGTAACGGTGGTAACAGTGGCAAAAGTAACAGTAGCAGTTTTGTAGTAATTGTAAGAGCGGCAACGGCAAAGTAACTAAGCAAAGAGCAATATGTGAAAAGCTCATAGGCATTGGATCAGTGATGGATAATTATGTCGGATGCGATTCCTCATGTAACAGTTATAACATAGGGTGACACAGAACTAGCTCCAGTTCATCAATGTAATGTAGGCATGTATTCCAAATATAGTCATACATGCTTATGGAAAAGAACTTGCATGACATCTTTTGTCCTACCCTCCCGTGGCAGCGGGGTCCTATTGGAAACTAAGGGATATTAAGGCCTCATTTTAATAGAGTACCTGACCAAAGCATTAACACTTAGTGAATACATGAACTCCTCAAACTACGGTCATCACTGAGAGTGGTCCCGATTATTGTCACTTCGGGGTTGTCGGATCATAACACATAATAGGTGACTATAGACTTGCAAGATAGGATCAAGAACTCATATATATTCATGAAAACAAAACAGGTTCAGATCTGAAATCATGGCACTCGGGCCCTAGTGACAAGCATTAAGCATAGCAAAGTCATAGCAACATCAATCTCAGAACATAATGGATACTAGGGATCAAACCCTAACAAAACTAACTCGATTACATGGTAAATCTCATCCAACCCATCACCGACTAGCAAGCCTATGATGGAATTATTCACGCACGGCGGTGAGCATCATGAAATTAGTGATGGAGGATGGTTGATGATGACGAAGGCAGATGGTTGATGATGACAAAGGCAACGGATTCCCCTCTCTGGAGCCCCGAACGGACTCTAGATCAGCCCTCCCGAGAGAGTTTAGGTCTTGGTGAGCATCATAAAAAGCGATGAATCCTTCTCTCTGATTTTTTTCTCCCCGAACGTGAATATATGGAGTTGGAGTTGAGGTCGGTGGAGCATCATGGGGCCCATGAGGCAGGGGCATGCCCTAGGGGGGGCACCCTCATGGACAGGGTGTGGGCCCCCTGACGTTGATTCTTTCGCCAATATTTTTTATTAATTCCAAAAAGTTGCTCCGTGGATTTTCAGGTCATTCCGAGAACTTCTATTTCTGCACGAAAATAACACCATGGCAGTTCTACTGAAAACAACGACAATCCGGGTTAGTTCTATTCAAATCATGCAATTTAGAGTCCAAAACAAGGGCAAAAGTGTTTAGAAAAGTAGATACGACAAAGACATATCATCAATCCGGATGTAGTACCAGACAACATACAACAAGTGGTCGATGATTTCTCTGCAATATTTGGTGAACCAGTGGGGTTGCCACCACAGCGTGACTGTGATCACAGGATACCACTGATTCCAGGTGCTCAACCTGTCAACATATGACCTTACGTCACAAGCCTAACCACAAAGATGAGATTGACGCTCAGGTTGCAGAATTACTGCGTCAAGGAGTGATCCAGAAAAGTTCCAGCCCATTTTATTCTCCAGTAATCTTGGTGAAAAAGAAGGATGGCATGTGGAGGATGTGCGTAGATTACGGACATCTGAACGCAATCACGACTGTGGCCAAGTTTTCAGTGCCCGTAATTGAAGAGCTTTTGGATGAGTTACATGGAGCAGTGTGGTTCTCCAAATTGGATCTACGGCCAGGATACCATCAAATATGGTTGGCGCCAGGTGAGGAGTACAAAACAGCATTCCAAACCCATTCAGGCCACTATGAATTCAAGGTGGTCTCCTTTGGGTTGGTTGGGGGCCCGACCACTTTCAACGGAGGGCTCCATACCACACTCCAACCTCTGCTCCGTCACTGCGTGCTGCTGTTCTTCAACGACATTCTCGTCTTCAGCAAAACTCTAGAAGAGCATGTCAATCATCTGCGACAGGTGTTCCAACTATTGCAGAGAGATCAGTGGAAAGTAAAACTCTCCAAGTGCGAGTTTGGTGAAAAATAGCTATCCTACCTCGGGCATGCCATTAGTGAAAAAGTCGTGGCCACAGAACCCAGTAAAGTTCAGGCAGTCAGCGCATGGGCAACTCGGGTGCGTAGCTTTTTGGGATTGGTTGGCTATTACATGTGTTTTGTGAGAAACTTTGGTGTGATTGCCCGTCCCCTTTTCAACATCTTGAAAAAGGGGGTGCCCTTTGTCTAGACGAGCAACACAGACACAACATTTCAGTTGCTCAAGCAGCAATTGATCTCAGCTCCGGTTCTGGCCTTACCTAACTTCCAGGAATAGTTCATTGTGGAAACAGATGCTAGCGACAAAGGAATTAGAGTTGTTCTGCAACAGAAAGGACATCCCATCACCTTCATGAGAAAAGCTCTATCACCACGATATCAGGGGCTATCAATTTATGAAAAAGAATTTTTGGCAGTCATCATGGCAGTGGACCAGTGGAGATTATATCTACAGCATGCAGAGTTTATGATATACACAGATCAGAAGGGTCTGGTCCATCTGGAGCAGTAGAGACTCGCCACTCCCTAGCAACAAAAAGCTTTTACAAAGCTCCTGGGTCTTCAGTACAGAATCAGGTACAAAAAGGGCTTTGAAAACATGGCTGCCGATGCCTTATCTCATGCCAATCCCTCTGCTATGCTATCTGCACTGACAGTGTGCCAACCTGCATGGTTAGAAGACATCAACGGGAGCTATAACGGCAACCCCCAGGCCTAGCGTTTGCTCGAGCAGCTAGTTGTACGGCCAGACCCCAAAGGACGGTTCAATCTGCAATAAGGCATCATACGATTCTGGGCCGTCAAAACATGGGAGTTATCGACTAGAGGGGGGTGAATAGGCGATTTTTATGAAAGTCTTCAAAACATGGGAGTTTCGAAGATAAACATAATAAACAACACTATTCGAATGCAGCGGAAGGTAGACTACACTAGACAAGCCATAGTCAAGTATTCAATGAAGTGAAAGCATGAAGACTAATAGCAGCTAGGTAGTAAAGATCAGGATGGAAGATAGTATGAAGCCAATCAGAACAGATAGTCACACAGTGAAGTCAAACAGATAATGCAAGCAGACAATGACTTCATGAAGACAAACTGTAAGTAAAGAGAAGTAAGAGATAGAACCAGTGGCTTCAGAGGGACAGGGATTTGTTCAACCAGTTCCAGTTGCTGTGACAACTGTACGTCTAGTTAGGGAGGCTGAGATTCAACTCAGAAGACCGTGTCTTCACCTTATTCCCCTTGAGCTAAGGACACCTAGTCCCCGCCCAATCACTCTGGTAAGTCTTCAAGATTGACTTCCGAACCTTCACAGACTTTGTTCACCGACAATCCACAATGGCTCTTAGAGGCTCAGAACGCGACGCCTAACCGGCTGGAGGATTCACAGTCCTCAAGTGTAACAAGTCTTCAGATCACGCAGACAGAAAGACTATAGTGATGCCAAACACTCTTTGGGCTCTGGGTGGTTTGGGCTTTGTGCTCGCAAGGATTCTCTCTCGAAAGCTTCGGCTGTGGGTTGCTCTCAAACGACAAAAGCCGTGTAATAACTCTGAGCAGCCACCAATTTATGGTGTAGGGGGTGGGATATTTATAGCCACTAGGCAACCCGACCTGATTTGTTTGAAATGACCCTAGGTCACTAAGGAACTGACACGTGTCGCAACAGTCAGATTTCAAACACACGCGACAGCTTGACTTGGGCTACAAGTCAAGCTGACTCATCCGACTCTGGATAAGATTTTCTCTCATTGTCTTTGCTCCAAGACATAGTATTTGGTTGAGCATCACTTTAGTCACTCTGACTTTGTTCACTTGGACCCCACTTAACAGTGCGGTGGTTCCTATGACTCAACAAAGAAGAAAAGGAAACAACAAAACAACTAAGTCTTCGTGCTCCATAGTCTTCACTCAATGTCTTCTCGTGTCATAGTCTTCAACGTGAATGGCTTCACAGACCACCATTGTCTTCAATGTCTTCACACATTTTTAGGGGTCATCTCCGGTAGGTAAACCGAATCAATGAGGGACAACTACCTGTGTTATCTTGCAATTGTCACAAACACATTAGTCCCTCAACCAGGTTTATCGTCAATACTCCAAAACCAACTAGGGGTGGCAATAGATGCACTTACAATCTCCCCCTTTTTGGTGATTCATGACAAACTAGTTGAATTTTTCAACGGGGATAAAAGTATGTGAAATTTGTAAAGGATTAAGATATTGTCTTCATAGATGGCAGAAAGGCTCCTGCTGAAGATGTGCATATAAATGTTTTGCGTTGGAATGCAAATGCACATGGCAGGTTGTACTTGTGGAGATCCTCTTCACCATATGAAGACAATACATCATGCATGAACAGATATACGGGAATAATGACATGCATAATGAAAAATGGACGTCTGCAGAATGACTTCATGCGGGATTTATCATCGCATCACAGAATAGCAGAAAAAGTGGCAGAAGACCATCAAGTTTAAGTGTTACAACTCAAAGAACCAAATGTATCAAAAGCGAGAGTTGTAAGCACTAGGCAAAAAGAATATCAACCACCCATCTGGACCCACTTGAAGACTATCAACATATGCTTCTCCCCCTTTTGTCAGTAAGGACCAAAAAGGTTTGAAGACATAGTCGCTACTCGTTCCCATGAGGAGTAGGTGAATCAGCAGGGTCGTTGTTGAGGTTTGGTGGTGCAGAAGAACTTGGTGCAGTGTCGACACGCGCTGAGGTAGGAGGTGGTGAGGTAGCATCATCTGCGTCATCCAAGACTCTGGCATTTACAGTTGCTGCGGAGGAGGAGTATTCTGGATCTTCAAGAGACGGGGTTCGACGTAATACAACATTCCTGGGAGGAGTAGAGTGGAACTTGAATCTCTTAGTGAAGCCATCGTTTTGAAGATCAGCTTCAACACTTAGCAATGTCAGGCTCTTCCAGGACCTCCGACAGGTTTCATGAGTGACAAAGGCATTCTTGGCGGCAAGATTGTGAATACGATTGATATCCACCAAGAGGCTTTGCATTTGACGCTTCATCTAGTAATGATGCTTGTCATGTTTCTGATGCAAGGCCACGAGAAGCTCTCGGTCGTTGAGCACATGAGATCGCTTCCGAGGCATTGGAGCAATAGTGCTTTCTGTGGCTTTAGTGCGTGCACGGCGAGTGTTGCCGGCCAAAGGATAAACACGAGAAGCAACCTGAACACCTTCAACATGCCGGGAAAAACTCTGACAATCTGCATTGTGAAGATATACTGCTTCCTTGGCAGGCTCTGGGTAAATGGCTTCAATGGGCATATCAACCTCTGGTAGAAATATGAGATGGTTACGTGCAGAGGGTTGATAGTCAATGGCAGAGTGAAGCTTGATCAGATGCATAATCCAAGGAGCATAGAATTTCAGACCAAAGATGTCAGATCCAGATGCAGCAAATTGGCGAATGAAGAAATCCTGAGTATTGAAGCTTTTGCCATTGACAATATAGAAGACCAATGTCTTCATTGCACCTTCATGCTTTGCTGAGGAGGAATGCCCTTTGATGGGCCATAGAGTTCGCCTGATGATGTGATAGATGGTGCGGGGCAGATACTCTAGGTCTTCAACAAGGAATTCCTTGGGATATTCAGCATCCTGGGGCAGTGGCTTCATCATACTTAGCATCTGGCTCATGTTGGGCTCTGGCTTCTGAAAGGTGGTCTCCAATGCATCACGGTGAAGCTGACAACCAGGTTCATATATTTCGCCTGGAGTGGAGAAGCCGGTAAGCTCAATGAGATCAAAGGCTTTGGCTTCATGATGGACATTGCCTGTCATCCACTCAAGGACCCATGTCGTTGTATCCCTATTGTAGCCGCGAATGTGGAGGGTTGCATAAAATTGCAGGAGAAGCTCTTCATTCCAATGTTCCTTGTCGGTAACAAACTACAGAAGGCCAGCATCACGAAAGCAGTCAAGGGCTTCTTCTAAGAAGGGCAGACCAGCAATGGCTTCGGTGTCCAGACGCATATGAGGAAATATGCGCTCTTGATTGTATAGAATACAGGAGTAGTAGTTGCGCTGCTGATAACTCCAGAACTGATCTAATGATATTCTTGGCTTGGAATATGGGTTCTTGGCAGTATCGAAGAAGGTGTTGTGTGCAATGAAGACATTGACATTGAATGAGCCTGGTGCTGATGCAGTACCTGGAAACCTTGGCAGCCTTGGTTTTGGCTTCTGAACCTGAGGCCTGTGCTCCACATGATAGTCAAACTGAGGTCCGGGAGCAGGCGGAGGAACCAGAATTGGCCATCTGACAGGGACAAGCTCGCCTTGGTAGAATGCTTGCTCAATGGTATGAGGCCTTGGAGGCGAAACAGGAGCAGTGGCATTAACAGAGGCGTTAGGCTGCACATTTGTTGCAGGTGCATCAGTGGCTTCATGCACAGTGTTCATTGCAGGCGCCACATTGTCTTCAGCCATGACAACGTCATTGGCTTTAGGAGTGTTGTTGGTGGCCGCCTCAGGATTCTCAACCTCCACTTGAGTAGCTGGAGGGTCGGGCACAGACACGTTCTCCTCGAGAACAACTTCTTGGGTGGTAGGGGGAGTAGCAACACACTCTTCTTCTTGTCTTTCTTCGACTGATGCAGCCGGATTGTCTCCAGCAACATTGGCTTCGGACGAGGGAACCGTCACAGAAGGATTATCTTCAGGGAACACTTGATGTGCCACTGAGCTGGACTGGTTTGAGTCTTCTTCTATGATGGTAGTCATGGACACAGATGGCCTTAGTCCTTTGTGAAGTCGTGGAAACACAGGCGACGCCTTTGGCGAGGGTGTGGTCTCCATGTAATTGTCATCATTCACCAATGGACTAGGGACTTGCGCTGGTGGAGGACGGGGTGTACATGGTGAAACTTGACTAGGAGTTGCTAGATGGGGGCGATCAGCCCACGAGGCATCTTGAGAGATTGGCGTCAAAGGACGACCAATACTGATGAGCTTGATGTTCGTGAGAACAGGCGATGATACCATTGGGCGCTTAATCTGAGGAAGGACTTCATCATCTTCTACATTGTCTTGGGGACCAATGTCTTCAGTCGTGATGGGGTTAACGGTTGGATCTTCTTCAGCTTCGGGAGCCTCTGTGGAAGCAGACTCATGGACTATCAACTGACGCTCTTGATTTTCAGGGTCAGGGTGAGCAAAAGCAATGGGTTTGACAATAAGGGGCTCTATGGGAGCAGCCCGATCTCTCTTCTTGGTTTTTCTCTTCTTGGGGGTGGTGCATCATCAGTGGTGCTCTTGATTTTTTGCTCCCTGGCTTCGGCTTCAGCTGCCTTGGTCTTCTTTTGTTCTGAAGCCACTGTGGGGACCTTAGGCTTCGAACCTGTCATGCTAGCAGGGAACACAATGTGAGGTTCTTCCCGCCGTGGAGCTTCAGTTTGGGCCACAGTATGCTTCTTCTTCTTCTTGGCAGCCATCTTGGGGTCAATGCCAGGACGCCCAAGAGCCTTGCGCTTTTCAGCTTTGTTGTAAGCCTGAACACACTTGGTAACAAGATTTTTCATGGGCTCTCTTGAACCTTTGGCTTCTTCACGTTTCTTACGAAACGCCTCCTTGAGGTCATTCAGCATCAGCTTGAATTTCTGAACATCAGCCACACAAAGCTTGGCCACATGCTTCTTGAACTGCTCTTTCTCAAAGTCAATCTTGTTCTTCAATTCAACAATTCGCTGAGCCAGAGCCAGCTCAGGAGCAATTGCGCCTTGGAAGGAGACACTGATGCCAATAGGGAGTTGAAGATCATCAAAACTGAGATCTTGATTGTCGAACCACTCATCAATGAAATTTTCCAAGATGTTCACATCGAAGAGGGGCAGATCATTGAAGATCTCCACCTCTTGCTTGCTCTTGATCAGCTGCTCAAGAGCATCATTACCAAACTCCTCATCTGAAGACAGATCAATGGCTTCAGATTCGTTCCTCAGAACGGTAGCTAGTGTCAGTGCTTGACTGGATCTCTGAACAGTTTTCTTCTGTGGCTTCTCACACTTCTTTGAGATGCAAGAGAGATCTTCAGAGGTGTTACTGGGAGCAGGAGGGGCAGTTGCCAATGGCTTCACTCGAGAAGCTTTTGGAGCAGCAGATGATTTTGAAGCCTTAGCTTTCTTTTGCTTCTACGGCTTAGGAGTAGGAGCTGTAGCATCATCAGTGTCAGCACCATCACCAGAATGATCCACTTTTGCACCTTGGACAGCAATGTGTGTGATGAGGCCTGCAAGGTTATAGAAGGGGCCGATCCTATTCTCATTGGCTTCACGGGTGCCATATTCCCAAGGTGAAGAAGGACCAGGGTTGAAGTCAAGTCCTAAAGCCTTCTTGTTCTTCGCAGCTTAGTCTTTGGCGAACTGGTAGTTGCACTTGAATAGATGGTCTTCACGGCACCAGAGCAGAGAAGAAGGGTCAGTGTTCTCTGGCTGCGGTCCATGAATCATGCACGGATAGAATTCTCATTGAATGGCTTCAGGAAGGGACTGGGGTTGAAGATTTTTGTACACAATATCTCCCCAAGGTCCCTTGATGGCATAATTCTCTGCATACTCTTCTGTGACGAAACGGTACTTGAACCATTCCTCTGCCCAATATCTTCTAATCCACTGGATTTGATTGTTGCGTCCTGTATAGGTTCCTCAGGGTCTATTTTGTACAACTCATGCAAATCTGGAGGTAAATCTTTGGAAGTGTTCCCACGATGCTGTTCGCCACCCTTTCTTGCTGACTTCTCAGTGGCCATGAAGCTTAATCTGAAAGGCTTCAGTACTTGCAAGGGCTTCAGACGGCTGGTCAGACAAGAACTGGCTTCAGGTGAATTGATGTGACTCTGTAAGAATTCTGCAAACGAATGCAGACTATGAGAACCAAGGGATTCTCCCACGGACATGTACCTGTGATAGCACTAGAGGTGCGAGGGAAGGGGAAGAGATCATACGCATTCTCCGAAGATTTTGAAGATAAATCAGTTTGAAGACATTGACCTCATAACGCGAAGACATTCACTTATTTGATGAGAGTTGGTTCCAGAGTTGTATAAATCCAAGAATAAGTACAAGTGAGGAATCTAACTTGTAGAGAAGCATAAGTGAATAGACTAGGCAAAGTATGAGATGTAGAATGAGATAGATTCAACTTTGGAGATCTAGAAACCAATTTTGGTAAAGAAGGATGAATCTATCAGATCGAAAAGACGGTAAAAAGTGAAATTTAATTACCACACAAAGAACTGCTAGACGGAGCGAAGTTGGAGGCCGAGCAGTTCGATCTTCCGTGCCCTAACTTGGCGATAGAGGACACCTACGGCGACGATGGAGAGGACGAGGTCCACGGCCAACGTGAGGACGGCGTCAGAGAAGTCGCGGAAGCTAAGCGCTTCGTCGCCGGCATCGTTGAGAGCTAGCGGAGGCACTAGGGTTTGCGAGAGGTGGCGAGGAGGAAGAAGAATTTTTGACCGAGACGTGACGGGTATTTATAAGGAAAGAAACAGCACAACGCAATTACGCAGGTGCTCCTGGCAGTTCACATCTGACGGACACGTGGCAAGCATGCAACACCTTGGAAGTTGTTCCATGTTCCCACGCATGGCTGGATTGTCGGGGTGGTCATTCCGAATTCTCCGGTTTTCAGGAAAAAAGGATATATCATTAAAAACAGATATAAATGCTTGTCTGATTGGCTTCAGCTGACAAGGTCTTAGTGAAGACAATCGACAGTTTTCAATAGAATGCATATGATTTGGACAGATAGAGTTGAGGTAGAAGCATAGATAGGTTAGGGTCTGATCACATTCACTTAGTTCAAAAGATTCAGCACGAAGCCATAACTATAAGTGAATGCTGTAGAGGATAGAACACAAATATGTATATTACTAGTATAGGGCCAAATCAACTAAATGAAGATAAACGTGAATATAATCCAAGGATGAATATAAATCAAATATGAAGACTTTGCAAACATGACGCCAAGAGAAACACTTCAAACAAAAGTTTGGTGGTGGCGTTACCCACTGTATAGGAAGTATTAGACCCAGACACGACGCACAATTATCGTGGCACTCTGAAGTCAAATTCCGCATTAATGTATTCACACTTAGAGTGTATGTCTTCATTGATTGAAGATATACATTACTTCGTGTGTTGCACATCTAAGTCATCAAAATGCATAAGTGTTAGGATGTGTGCCTAATCACAGGACATTTTAGGATTCCAAGATATTTAGCTCACACCGCAACTTGCAAAACCTTTTCTCATCCAAGGGCTTTGTGAAGATATCAGCCAACTTCTCTTCTGTCTTGACGTGAATGATATCAATATCTTCCTTCATAACATGATATCTGAGAAAGTGATGACGAATTTCAATGTGCTTTGTCTTTGAGTGCTGAACTGGGTTGTTGGCAATCTTGATGGCACTCTCATTGTCGCAGTAGAGAGGCACATTCTTTATATGGATACCATAGTCCTTGAGAGTTTGCTTCATCCAAAGAAGCTGAGCACAGCAAGATGCGGCAGCAATGTATTCGGATTCAGCAGTGGAGAGAGATACACAGTTTTGCTTCTTTGAAGACCAATAGACAAGAGATCGTCCCAGGAAGTGACATGTGCCTAATGTGGACTTGCAATCAACCTTGTCACCAGCGTAATCAGCATCTGAGAATCCAACTAGATCAAACTCTGAGCCCTTTGGATACCATAATCCTAATGTTGGGGTGTAAGCCAAATATCGAAGAATTCGCTTCACAGCTAAGTGATGCGATTCCTTTGGTTCCGCTTGGAATCGGGCACACATGCAAACACTAAGCATTATATCTAGCCTAGATGCACATAAATAAAGCAAAGAACCAATCATGGAGCGGTATACCTTTTGATCGAACTCTTTACCATTGTCGTCGGGACCCAGATGACTTTTGGTTGGCATTGGCATCGTGTATCCTTTGAAGTCTTGCATTCCAAACTTCTTCAGGCAATCTTTGAGGTATTTTTCTTGAGATATGAAGATGCCGTTGCGTTGCTGACGGATTTGGAGACCCAGAAAGAACTTAATGTCTCCCATCATGGACATCTGATATTGCTCTTGCATCATGTCACCTAACTCATCACTATATTTCTTGTTGGTGCAGCCGAAGATAATGTCATCCACATAGATTTGGCACACAAACAGTTCACCATCATATGTCTTCGTGAAGAGTGTAGGATCTAGTGAACCAGGTTTGAAGCCTTTGCTCTTCAGGAAATCTTTGAGCGTATCATACCAAGCTCGAGGGGCTTGTTTGAGGCCATACAGTGCCTTGTTGAGCTTGTATACCATATCAGGATGTTTTGGATCTTCAAAGCCAGGAGGTTGTGCGACATATACTTCTTCTTCTATCTTTCCATTGAAAAAAGCACTCTTCACATCCATTTGATACAGAAGGATATTGTGATGATTTGGATAGGCTAGCAGTATGCGAATGGCTTCAAGCCTTGCCACCGGAGCAAATGTTTCATCGAAGTCAATTCCTTCCACTTGAGTGTAACCTTGTGCAACGAGACGAGCCTTGTTTCTGACCACTTGACCATGCTCGTCTTGCTTGTTGTGATATATCCATTTTGTGCCAATGATATTGTGCTTCCGAGGATCAGGACGCTTGACTAATTCCCACACATTATTCAGCTCGAACTGTTGAAGTTCTTCTTGCATAGCTTCAATCCATTCAGGTTCCATGAAGGCTTCATCAACTTTCTTGGGTTCAGAGATTGAGAGAAATGCAAAATGCCCACAGAAGTTGGTTAGCTGTGTTGCTCTTTGAGTTGCTTTTGAACGAGTGAGTGGACCAGGTGCATTCAAGCTGTCAATTATCTTCTCAATCTGAACTTCATTTGCAACACGAGGATGAGCAGGACGAAGATTTTGCTCTTGCTGATCAATGTCATTATTTGGGGAATTGTCTTCAGGCTGAGCATTGTCTTCAGGTTGATTAGGTGCAGAAATGACAAGCTCCTCTTAAGTTTGATTCTCAAAAGGTATGATATCTCCAATTCCCATCTGCTTGATAGATTCACACGAGGTACTTCATCTAGCACATTTGGCAGGTGCTCTCTTTGCGAGCCGTTAGTCTCATCGAACCGCACATCCACAGTTTCAACCACTTTATAGTGAAAGAGGTTGAAGACTCTGTAGGAGTGTGAATCCCTTCCATAACCAAGCATAAAACCTTCATGTGCTTTCGGTGCAAATTTTGACGTGTGATGTGGATCCTTGATCTAGCACCTAGCACCAAATACTCTGAAGTAGCTAACATTTGGCTTCTTACCAGTTAGGAGTTCATATGATGTTTTCTTCAGAAGCTTGTGAAGATAAACACGGCTGATGATGTGGCAAGCAGTGTCAATGGCTTCAGGCCAGAACTTCCACAGAGTCTTGTACTCATCAAGCATTGTTCAGGCCATCTCAATGAGAGTTCTGTTCTTGCGCTTGGCAATGCCATTCTGCTGAGGTGTATAAGGAGCAGAGAACTCATGAGTGATACCCAGTGTATCCAGATAGAGGTCGAGGCCAGTGTTCTTGAACTCAGTGCCGTTGTCGCTTCTGATGTGCTTGATCTTGACGCCATAGTTCGTCATGGCACGATTGGCAAAGCGTCTGAAAACATCCTGCACTTTAGTACTGTAGAGGATTATATGCACCCAAGTATATCTAGAGTAATCATCAACAATGACGAAGCCATAGAGGCAAGCAGTAGCAGTGAGAGTAGAGTAGTGAGTAGGGCCGAATAAGTCCATGTGGAGCAGCTCGAAGGGTTGAGATGTAGTCATGATTGTCTTCGAGGGATGCTTGGCCCTAGTCATCTTTCCATCTTCGCAGGCGCCACACAGGTGGTCCTTCTTGAATTTGACGCCTTCGATGCCCACGACATGCTTCTTCTTCGCGAGAGTGTGCAAGTTCTTCATGCCAGCATGTCCTAGCCTTCGATGCCAGAGCCAGCATTCTGAAGCCTTTTCTAGAAGACATACGGCCATCGGTGGTCCTGCTGAGAAATCTACCATATATAGATCATCTTTCCGATACCCTTCAAAGACTAGAGACTTGTCAGATTCCATTAGTACAAGGCATCGATATTTTCTAAATAGCACAATCGTGTTTAAGTCACAAAGCATTGAGACAGACATTAAGTTGAAACCAAGGGATTCAACAAGCATCACTTTATCCATGTGCTGATCCCTTGATATTGCAACTCTGGCTAGACCCAATACCTTACTTTTACCAGTGTCAGCAAATGTGTTGTGACTTTTGTCTGATGGACGTAGCATTGAATCCATCAGAAGACTTCGATCGCCCGTCATGTGGTTAGTGCATCCACTGTCCATAATCCATTCTGAAGTACGAGGTGTCATAGCCTACAGTGCAGTTTGGGGGATAGGCTTCACCAAGCAAGTTGTGAAGCATAAACATTTGACGAACAAGTGGAACATGAAAATTCAGATCTTGGTTAGGATAGATAGGATGAGTATCAAGGAATCTTGGAACGAAGTACATAGTAAGACCATTTGGGCATTTTATCTTGTGCCCCACAAGATGTTTAAGGTCCCCAGCATTAGTTTTTGATGCCTTTGATTTCCGGCTGGAGACCTTTCCCTGCAAAAGAGAGTTAAGTTTTCTTAACCACCCACATTTTTAGGGGTGGCTTAGAAGCAATGAGTCTAAGTGCAGCATCTGAGAATTTCGGCTTTGGAGCCCTAGTAAATAGCCTTGCAGGAGGTGAATAATACTCATAGGAATAAGCAGAAAAGTTCTTTGTTCTATGAACATAGCGGTTTGAGGAAACACACTCATATTCATGGGTCTGAGTATGATTTCCCTGCAAAACATTGACGTTAGGGTGACTCAGATGAGTCCTCGGTCTGTAGGAAGCTTTTGGACCATATGAAGCCTTTGGTATGGGATTTGTCTTCTTCACAGGTGGTGTCATGATGACATTCACCGGAAGATTCTCAAGACAACTTTTGGGAACCCATATCTTCTTCATAGGTGGCCCATTCCTGCAGTTAGTACCAATATACCTGGCAAACACTTCACCATTCTGATTCTTAAACACTTTATAATTTGCATAAGAGGATTCATCAATGATAATGGGGTTAGCACAAGTGAAACCAGATAAGGTGGATGGATCTACTGAAGGTTCCTTTGCAGCAACCCATGTGGTTTTGGGGTACTGCTCAGGCTTCCAGTACGACCCATCAACATTCATTTTCCTCTCAAGCCAAACACCCTCTTTCCTAGGGTTTCGGTTCAGAATCTTGTTTTTGAGGACATCACATAATGTCTGATGCCCTTTGAGACTTTTGTACATACCCGTCTCAAGCAGTGTCTTCAACCTGGCATTCTCATCAGCAATAGTAGTGGTATCGTCAGCAGAGGGGTTAGTTACCACAACAGCAGTTGAAGATATTGCAATAGTAGCAGCAGTAGAACATTCAGCAACAGAAGTAGCGTTATCACTCTCATTGCATTTTAGGCATGGTAGTTCAAATCCTTCCTGAGCAGGACTGATCTGTTGAGCGCGAAGTGACTCATTCTCCTTTTGAAGATCTTCATGATCCGATCTCAATTTCTGAAGTTCCTGCTTCCTTTGAAGATAATCATAGGAAAGCATTTCATGAGAAGTTGTGAGCGATTCATGTCGACCTTCAAGTTCCTGGTACTTAACATGAAGATTTTTTATGTCTTCAATTAAGGACTGAGACTTGGTCATTTCCGCGTCCAACAGATCATCGCTTTTGTCTAACAGTTTCTGAGTATGTTCCACAGCTTTTTGTTGTCTAGTTGCAATTTTAGCAAGTGTTTTGTAACTAGGTTTGGATTCACCATCAGAGTCATCTTCACTTGATGTTTGAAAGTAAGCATTGCATGATTTTACCTTGGCACCACGTGTCGTGAAGCAGTAGGTGGGAGGCGAGTCGTCCTTTTCATTATCATCAGCGTTGGTGATGGAGCCATTGTCTTCGGTGTTGAAGATGGACTTGGCGACATAGGCTGTAGCTAGAGCTAGACTCGCAACATCAGAGTTAGACTCCTCCTCAGATTCCACCTCCGCCTCCTCAGAAGCTGACTCCTCCTCTGAATCCATTTCCTTGCCAATAAAAGCACGGGCCTTGCCAGATGAGCTCTTCTTGTGTGATGAAGACTTGGAAGAAGACTTGGAAGAAGACTTTGAGGATTTCTTCTTCTTCTTGTCATCAGAATCATATTCTTTGCTCTTCTTCTTCTTCTTCTTCTTCTTCTTCTCATTGTCCCACAGTGGACACTCAGAGATGTAGTGACCAGGTTTCTTACACTTGTGACAGGTTCTCTTCTTGTGATCATAGGCAGAAGCTTCATCATTCCTTGAGCTGGATCGTGAAGACTTTCTGAAGCCTTTCTTCTTGGTGAATTTCTGGAACTTCTTCACAAGCATAGCAAGCTTCTTTCCAATATCTTCAGGATCACCGGAACTGCAGTCAGATTCTTCTTCAGATGAAGAAGCAGCAGCCTTTGCCTTCAAAGCTCGAGTTCGGCCATAGTTGGGGCCATAAATATCTCGTTTCTCAGATAGCTGGTACTCATGTGTGTTGAGCCTCTCAAGTATGTCAGACGAATCGAGAGACTTGAAATCAGGGCGCTCTTGTATCATCAGGGCTAAGGTGTCAAATGAGCTGTCAAGAGATCTTAGTAGTGTCTTCACTATCTCATTCTTCGTGATCTCAGTCGCGCCGAGTGCTTGGAGCCCATTTGTGATATCAGTGAGGCGATCAAATGTGAGCTGGACATTCTCGTTGTCGTGTCTCTTGAAGCGGTTGAAGAGGTTGCGGAGAGTACTGATATGTTGATCTCACTGAGTTGAGACGCCTTCATTGACCTTGGAGAGCCAGTCCCAGACTAGCTTCGACGTTTCCAGAGCACTCACACGGCCATACTGTCCTTTGGTAAGGTAACCACAGATGATGTTCTTGGTGGTAGAGTCCAGTTGAATAAACTTCTTGACATCAGCAGGGGTGACACCCTCACCAGTCTTGGGAACGCCGTTCTTGACGACATACCATAGATCGACATCAATGGCTTCAAGATGCATACGCATCCTATTCTTCCAGTAGGGATATTTAGTGCCATCGAAGATGGGGCACACAGCGGAGACTTTGATTATCCATGTAGTCGACATAGCTAAACATCAGGTGGTTAAACCAAATCACACAGAACAAGGGAGTACATTGCTCTGATACCAATTGAAAGGGCTAGTTATCGACTAGAGGGGGCGGGGTGAATAGGCGATTTTTATGGAAGTCTTCAAAACATGGGAGTTTCGAAGACAAACAATATAAACAACACTATTCAAATGCAGCGGAAGGTAGACTACACTAGACAAGCCATAGTCAAGTATTCAATGAAGTGAAAGCATGAAGACTAATAGTAGCTAGGTAGTAAAGATCAGGATGGAAGATAGTATGAAGCCAATCAGAACAAATAGTCACACAGTGAAGTCAAATAGATAATGCAAGCAGGCAATGACTTCACGAAGACAAATTGTAAGTAAAGAGAAGTAAGAGATAGAACCAGTGGCTTCAGAGGGACAGGTATTTGTTCGACCAGTTTCAGTTGCTATGGCAATTGTATGTCTGGTTAGGGAGGCTAAGATTCAACTCAGAAGACCACGTCTTCACCTTATTCCCCTTGAGCTAAGGACACCTAGTCCCCACCCAATCACTCTGGTAAGTCTTCAAGGTAGACTTTCGAACCTTCACAGACTTCGTTCACCGGCAATCCACAATGGCTCTTGGATGCTCAGAACACGACGCCTAACTGGCTGGAGGATTCACAGTCCTCAAGTGTAACTAGTCTTCAGATCACGCGGACAGAAAGACTTCAGTGATGCCAAACACTCTTTTGGCTCTGGGTGGTTTGGGCTTTGTCCTTGCAAGGATTCTATCTCGAAAGCTTTGGTGGTGGGTTGCTCTCAGATGACAAAAGCCATGTAATAACTCTGAGCAACCACTAATTTATGGTGTAGGGGGTGGGCTTTTTATAGCCACTGGGCAACCCGACCTGATTTGTCTGAAATGACCCTAAGTCACTAAGGAACTGACACGTGTCGCAACGGTCAGATTTCAAACAAATGTGGCAGCTTGACTTGGGCTACAAGTCAAGCTGACTCATCCGACTATGGATAAGATTTGCTCTCATTGTCTTCGCTTGAAGACATAGTATTTGGTTGAGTATCACTTTAGTCACTCTGACTTTGTTCACTTGGACCCCACTTAACAGTGCGGTGGTTCCTATGACTCAACAAAAAAGAAAAGGAAACAACAAAACAACTAAGTCTTCGCGCTCCATAGTCTTCACTCAATGTCCTCTCATGTCATAGTCTTCAACGTGAATGGCTTCACAGACCACCATTGTCTTCAATGTCTTCACACATTTTTAGGGGTCATCTCCGGTAGGTAAACCGAATCAATGAGGGACTACAACCTGTGTTATCCTGCAATTCTCACAAACACATTAGTCCCTCAACCAGGTTTGTCGTCAATACTCCAAAACCAACTAGGGGTGGCACTAGATGCACTTACAGGGTCGTCCATGACAGAAAAAATCATGGTAGAAGCGAGGGCGAGGAAAATTTCAGGGAGTTCCCGGTTACGGTGGGTGGTCGGGGGCCGAGCAATGCGTGTTTCTCTCGTACACGCACACGCGTGTGTGCGAGGCTTTGGGCTCTAACTAAACCCGAGTGAGGCGTCTCCTAACTGAACCCGAGCGATTGCACTACAGGCTACGCGTTACTGAACCCAAGCGATCGATCGACGACTGTTAACTAAACCCGGTCGAGTGATTCCTTCGCTACTGCTGCTAACTGAAGCCGATCGATGCCGCCTCTGGATGAATAGTGAGCATTGCAGGGGGGTGGATTAACAGTGAGCGGTGGGGGTGGATGAACAGGACCCCGTGGTGTTGCCTCTGGATGAACAGGCCCCCGATTGATTGAGCGGGTTGGGGCTGGATGCACAGGACCCCGTGGAGGGCTGGATGAACAGGATGACCCCGTGGAGGGCTGGATGAACAGTAGAAGGTGGAGGGGTGGATGAACAGTAGCCCGTGGAGGGGTGGTTGAACAGGAGCCCGTGGAGAGGGGTGGTTGAACTGTAGCCGGTGGATTAGCGCGCGGTGGAGGCTGGATGAACAGGAGCCCGTGGATGAACATTCGCAGGTGGAGGCCGGAGGAGGTCGACGGTGGATGAACAATAGCCTGTGGAGGCTGGAGGATGTCGACCGTGGAGATGAACAGTATCCTGTGGAGTCCCATTTTGCGGTACGCCATACCACTCCTAATGAACAGGACCCCCGTTTCGACCGTAGCGCTCCAACACAAGGCCGTTTCCTCCGTTTTGCGGTACGCCACACCCCTCCCGATCAACAGGACCCCATTTCGACCATAGGAGGTCCAACACAAGTCCGTTTCCTATATTTTGCAGTACGCTAGACCCCACCCGATGAACAACATCCCGTTTAGAACGTGGCTGATACGTCTCCAACATATCTATAACTTTTGATTGTTCCATGCAATTATATTAACCTTTTGGATGTTTATGGGCTTTATTTTACACATTTATATCATTTTCTGGACTAACCTACTAACCGGAGGCCCAGCCCATATTGCTGTTTTTTGCCTATTTCAGTATTTCGAAAAAAAGGAATATCAAACGGAGTCCAAACGGAATGAAACCTTTGGGAGCGTGATTTTTGGAACGAACGTGATCCAGAGGACTTGGAGTGCAAGTCAAGAAGCTGCCGAGGCTCCCACGAGATAGGAGGGCGCGCCCCCCCTATGGGGTGCGCTCCTGTCTCGTGGGCCCCTCGGGCGTCCACCGACGTACTTCTTCCTCCTATATAAGCCTACGTACCCCGAAAACATCCAGGGAGCAGACGAAACACAATTTCCACCACCGTAACCTTCTGTATTCACAAGATCTCATCTTGGAGCCTTGGCCGGCACTCTGCCGGAGGGGGAATCGACCACGGAGGGCTTCTACATCAACATCCTTGCCCCTCCTATGAGTTGTGAGTAGTTTACCACAGACCTACGGGTCCATAGTTATTAGCTAGATGGCTTCTTCTCTCTTTTTGGATCTCAATACAATGTTCTCCCCCTCTCTTGTGGAGATCTATTTGATGTAAAAATTTTTGCGGTGTGTTTGTCGAGATCCGATGAATTGTGGGTTTATGATCAAGTTTATCTATGAATAATATTTGAATCTTCTCTGAATTCTTTTATGTATGATTGAGTTATCTTTGCAAGTCTCTCCGAATTATCAGTTTGGTTTGGCCTACTAGATTGATCTTTCTTGCCATGGGAGAAGTGCTTAGCTTTGGTTCAATCTTGCGGTGTCCTTACCCAGTGACAGAAAGGGTTGCAAGGCACATATTGTATTGTTGCCATCGAGGATAACAAGACGGGGTTTATATCATATTGCTTGAGTTTATCCCTCTACATCATGTCATCTTGCTTAATGCATTACTCTGTTCTTATGAACTTAATACTCTAGATGCAGGCAGGAGTCGGTCGATGTGTGGAGTAATAGTAGTAGATGCATGCAGGAGTCGGTCTACTTGTTGCGGACGTGATGCCTATATACATGATCATGCCTAGATAACCACATAATTATTCGCTTTTCTATCAATTGCTCGATAGTAATTTGTTCACCCACCATAATACTTATGCTATCTTGAGAGAAGCCACTAGAGAAACCTATGGCCCCCGGGTCTATCTCTTATCATATTTGCTTCCAATATACTTTTATTTACATCTTTACTTTTTGCATCTATATTATAAAATACCAAAAATATATTTATCTTATCTTACTATCTTTATTAGATCTCACTTTCGCAAGTGGTCGTGAAGGGATTGACAACCCCTTTATTGCGTTTGTTGCGAGTTCTTTGTTTGTTTGTGTAGGTGAGTGGGACTTTTGAGGAGCCTCCTACTGGATTGATACCTTGGTTCTCAAAAACTGAGGGAAATACTTACGCTACTATTGCTGCATCACCCTCTCCTCTTCGAGGAAAACCAACGCAAGCTCAAGACGTAGCAAGAAGGATTTCTGGAGCCGTTGCCGGGGAGGTCTTCGCTCAAGTCAAGACATACCAAGTACCCATCACAAATCCATCTCCCTCGCATTTACATTATTTGCCATTTGCCTCTCATTTTCCTCTCCCCCACTTCACCCTTGCCGTTTTATTCTCCCTCTCTTTCCCAATCTCTCTCTCTCTCTTTTTCGCTTGCCATTTTCTGTTTGCTTGTGTGTTGGATTACTTGTTTCCATGGCGCAAGATAATACCAAAGTGTGTGATTTCTCGAATACCAATAATAATGATTTCCTTAGTACTCCGATTGCTCCTCTTAATGATGTTGAGTCTTGTGAAATCAATACTGCTTTGCTGAATCTTGTTATGGAAGATCAATTCGCCGGCCTTCCTAGCGAAGATGCCGCTACTTATCTAAACAACTTTGTTGATTTGTGTGATATGCAAAAGAAGAAAGATACGGATAACAATATTGTCAAATTGTAGTTATTTCTGTTTTCACTTAGAAATCGTGCTAAAGTTTGGTTTTCGTCTTTGCCTAAAGATAGTATTGATTCTTGGAACAAGTGCAAAGATGCTTTTATCTCTAAGAATTTTCCTCCCGCTAAGATTATCACTCTTAGGAACGATATTATGAATTTTAAACAACTTGATCATGAGCATGTTGCCCAATCTTGGGAAAGAATGAAATTGGTGCTTCGCAATTGCCCTACTCATGGTTTGAATTTATGGATGATCATACAAATGCCGGTTTGAACTTTGCTTCTACAAATCTCTTAGATTCGGCCGTGGGAGGCATGTTTATGGAAATCACGTTAGGAGATGCTACAAAACTTCTTGATAATATTATGGCTAATTATTCTCAATGGCACACCGAAAGATCTTCAAGTAAAAAAGTGCATGCTATAGAAGAAATCAATGTTTTGAGTGGAAAGATGGATGAACTTATGAAGATGTTTGCTACTAAAAATACTCCTCTTGATCCCAATGATATGCCTTTGTCTTCTTTGATTGAGAATAATAATGAATCTATGGATGTGAATTTTGTTGGTAGAATAATTTTGGAAACAATGATTATAGAGGAAATTTCAATGCTAGATCGTTCCCTAGTAATTCCTCTAATAATTATGGAAATTCCAACAATAATTCTTATGGTAATTTTAATAAGATGCCCTCTGATTTTGAGACGTGTGAAAGAATTTATGATTTCTCAAAAATAATTTTAATGCTTTGCTTGAAGAAAAATTGCTCAAAGTTGATGATTTGGCTAGGAATGTTGATAGACTTTCACTTGATGTTGATTCTCTTAAACTTAGATCTTCTTCTCCTAAGCATGATATCAATGAGTCTCTCAAAGTAATGAGAATTTCCATTGATGAGTGTAAGGAAAGAACACTAGATTGCTTGCTAAAAAGATAGCTTTATAAAAGCTGTTCTTCTAGTTTCCATGAAAATATTGATGCGTCTCCTATTAGATCTATGTTTTGCAATATGAATTTTTATGATTATGGGAGTGATGATGAATCAACTTTGCCTAGAAGGCGTCCCAAGAATTTGGAGTTTCTAGATCTTGATGCTAAATTTGGTAAAAGTGGGATTGGAGAAGCCACAACTTCAAATAACATTGAACCTACTATCTCGGATTTCAAGGAATTTGATTATGATAATTGTTCTTTAAAAGGTTGTATTTCCTTGTTGCAATCCGTTGTTAATTCTCCTCATGCTTATAGTCAAAATAAAGCTTTTACCAAACATATTTTTGATGCCTTGATGCAATCTTATGATGAAAAACATAATTTGGAAGTTTCTATACCTAGAAAACTTAATGATGAGTGGGAACCTACTATAAATATTAGAATTAAAGATCATGAGTGTTTTGCTTTGTGTGATTTGGGTGCTAGTGTTTCCACGATCTTGATGATTGCTCTTTAAATTTGCACCTTGCGGATTCCACCATTAAAAAGCCAATGGGAAGAATCAATGATGTTCTAATTGTTGCAAATAGAAATTTGGTTCCCGTGGATTTTATCGTTCTTGATATAGATTTCAATCTTTCTTGCCCTATTATTCTTGGTAGACCTTTCCTTAGAACGATTGGTGCGATTATCAATATGAAGGAAGGGAATGTTAGATTCCAATTTCCATTAAAGAAAGGCATGGATCACTTTCCAAGAAAGAAAGTCAAATTACCTTATGAATCTATCATGCGGGCTACTTATGAATTTAGTGCCAAAGATGGCACCCGTTAGATCTATATTCGCTTTTATGCCTAGCTAGGGGCGTTAAACGATAGCGCTAGTTGGGAGGCAACCCAATTTTCTTTGTGTTTTTTGTTTTTGTTCCTGTTTAGTAATAAACCTTGCATATACCTTCTATTTAGATGTGTTTTTATCTTTTAATTAGTGTTTGTGCCAAGTAGAACCTATAGGATAACCTATGATGATAGTTGATTTGATTCTGCTGAAAAACAGAAACTTTGCGCGCACGAATATAATTTTATTAAATCACAGGAACGTGATTTTGCGTTGATTCTTTTTTCTGATGATAAATAAACAAATTGTCCAGGACGTCCTATTTTGGTAGGAGTTTTAGAGTTCCAGAAGTTTGCATTAGTTACAGATTGCTACAGACTGTTCTGTTTTTGACAGATTCTGTTTTTCATGTGTTGTTTGCTTATTTTGATGCATCTATGGCTAGTAAAATAGTTTATAAACCATAGAGAAATTGGAATATAGTAGGTTTAACACCAAAATAAATAAATAATGAGTTCATTACAGTACCTTATGTGGTAGTTTTGTTTTCTTTCACTAACGGAGCTTATAAGATTTCCTGTTGAGTTTTGTGTTGTGAGGTTTTCAAGTTTTGGGTAAAGCCTTTATGGACTATGGAATAAAGGGTGGCTAGAGCCTAAGCTTGGGGATGCCCAAGGCACCCCAATATATTCAAGTATAGCCAAAAGCCTAAGCTTGGGGATGCCCCGGGAAGGCATCCCCTCTTTTGTCTTCGTTCATTGGTAACTTTACTTGGAGCTATATTTTTATTCGCCACATGATATGTGTTTTGCTTGGAGCGTCGTGTATTAGTTAGTCTTTGCTTTTTAGTTTACCACAATCATCCTTGCTGTACACACCTTTTGGGAGAATCCTATTTGAATAGAATTTGCTAGAATACTCTATGTGCTTCACTTATATCTTTTGAGCTTGATTGTTTTTTGCTCTAGTGCTTCACTTATATCTTTTAGAGCACGGTGGTGACTTAATTTTGAAGAAATTGCTAGTCTCTCATGCTTCACTTATATCTTTTTGAGAGTCTTTTAGAACAGCATGGTATTTGCTATGGTTATAAAATTGGTCCTAGAATGGTAGGCATCCAAGTTGGGTATAATAAAAACTATCATAGGAAGTGAATTGGATGCTATGATCAATTTGATACTTGATAATTGTTTTGAGATATGGAGGAAGTGATATTAAAGTCATGCTAGTTGGGTGATTATGAATTAAAGAATGCTTGTGTTGAAGTTAGCAAGTCCCGTAGCATGCACGTATGGTTAAAGTTGTGTAACAAATTTGAAACATGAAGTGTACCTGGCTTGTGCATCCTTATGAGTGGCGGTCGGGGATGAGCGATGGTCTTTTCCTACCAATCTATCCCCCTAGGAGCATGCGCGTAGTGCTTGATTTTTGATGACTTCTAAATTTTTGCAATAAGTATATGAGTTCTTTTGACTAATGTTGAGTCCATGGATTATACACACTTTTACCTTTCCACCATTGCTAGCCTCTTCGGTACCGTGCATTGCCCTTTCTCACCTTGAGAGTTGGTGCAAACTTCGCCGGTGCATCCAAACCCCGTGATACGATACGCTCTATCACACATAAACCTCCCTATATCTTCCTCAAAACAGCCACCGTACCTACCTATTATGGCATATCCATAGCCATTCCGAGATATATTGCCATGCAACTTTCCACCATTCTGTTTATCATCATCATGACATACTTTACTTTTGTCATATTGCCATTGCATGATCATGTAGTTGACATCGTATTTGTGGCAAAGCCACCATGCATTATTTTTCATACATGTCACTCTTGATTCATTGCACCATCCCGGTACACCGCCGGAGGCATTCATTTAGAGTCATATCTTGTTCTAGTTTCGAGTTGTAATTCATATGTTGTAATCAATAGAAGTGTGATGATCATCATTATTAGAGCATTGCCCAAAGAAAAAAGAAAGAAAGGCCAAAAAAAGAGAGGCCAAAAAAAAGAAAAAAAAAGAAAAAAATTAAATAAATAAAAGGGGCAATGTTACTATCTCTTTTTCCACACTTGTGCTTCAAAGTAGCACCTTGTTCTTCATGTAGTGAGTCTCATATTTTTGTGCTTCAAAGTAGCACCTTGTTTTTCATATAGTGAGTCTCATAAGTTGTCTTTTTCATACTAGTGGGAATTTTTCATTATAGAACTTGGCTTGTATATTCCTACGATGGGCTTCCTCAAATGCCCTAGGTCTTCATGAGCAAGGAAGTTGGATGCACACCCAGTAGTATCCTTTTGTTGAGCATTCATTTATAGCTCTAGTGCATCCGTTGCGTGGCAATCCCTACTCCTCATGTTGACATCAATTGATGAGCATCTCCATAGCCCATTGATTATCCTCATCAATGTGAGACATTCTTTTTTTTGTCTTCCCCACACAATCCCCATCATCATATTCTATTCCACCCATAGTGCTATATCCATGGCTCGCGCTCATGTGTTGCGTGAAGGTTGAAAAAGTTTGAGATTATTTAAGTATGAAACAATTGCTTGGCTTGTCATCGGGGGTATAGAAGTTGGGAACATCTTTGTGTGACGAAAATGAAGCATAGCCTAACTATATGATTTTGTAGGGATGAACTTTCTTTTGCCATGTTATTTTGAGAAGACATGATTACTTTGATTAGTATGCTTCAAAGTGTTACTATTTCTTTTATCAAAATGAACTTTTATTTTGAATCATTTGGATCAGAACATTCATGCCACAATAAAGAAAATTACATTGAGAATTATGCTAGGTAGTGTTCCACATCAAAATTTTCTTTTTTATCATTTACCTACTCGGGGACGAGTAGGAATTAAGCTTGGGGATGCTTGATACGTCTCCAGCGTATCTATAATTTTTGATTGTTCCATGCTATTATATTACCCCTTTTGGATGTTTATGGGCTTTATTTTACACATTTATATCATTTTTGTGACTAACCTACTAACCGGAGGCCCAGCCCATATTGCTGTTTTTTTGCCTATTTCAGTATTTCAAAGAAAAGGAATATCAAACGGAGTCCAAACGGAATGAAACCTTCGGGAGCGTGAGTTTTGGAATGAACATGATCGAGAGGACTTGGAGTGCAAGTCAAGAAGCTGCCAAGGCTCCCACGAGATAGGAGGGCGCGTCCCCCCTATAGGGCGCGCCCCCTATCTCGTGGGCCCCTCAGGCGTCCACCGACATACTTCTTCCTCCTATATAAGCCTATGTACCCCGAAAACATCCAGGGAGCAGACGAAACATAGTTTCCACCACCGTAACCTTCTATATCCGCGAGATCTCATCTTGGAGCCTTCGTCGGCACTCTGCCGGAGGGGGAATCGACCACGGAGGGCTTCTACATCAACATCCTTGCCCCTCCGATGAGTTGTGAGTAGTTTACCACAAACCTACGGGTCCATAGTTACTAGCTAGATAGCTTTTCTCTCTTTTTGGATCTCAATACAATGTTCTCCACCTCTCTTGTGGAGATCTATTCGATGTAAACTCTTTTTGTGGTGTGTTTGTCGAGATCCGATGAATTGTGGGTTTATGATCAAGTTTATCTATGAATAATATTTGAATCTTCTCTGAATTCTTTTATGTATGATAGAGTTATCTTTGCAAGTCTCTTTGAATTATCATTTTGGTTTGGTCTACTAGATTGATCTTTCTTGCCATGGGAGAAGTGCTTAGCTTTGGTTTAATTTTGTGGTGTCCTTACCCAGTGACAGAAAGGGTTGCAAAGCACGTATTGTATTGTTGCCATCGAGGATAACAAGACGGGGTTTATATCATATTGCTTGAGTTGATCCCTCTACATCATGTCATCTTGCTTAATGCGTTACTCTGTACTTATGAACTTAATACTCGAGATGCAAGCAGGAGTCGGTCGATGTGTGGAGTAATAGTAGTAGATGCAGGCAGGAGTCGGTCTACTTGTTGCGGACGTGATGCCTATATACATGATCATGCCTAGATAACCTCATAATTATTCGCTTTTCTATCAATTGCTCCATAGTAATTTGTTCACCCACCGTAATACTTATGCTATCTTGAGAGAAGCCACCAGTGAAACCTATGGCCCCCGGGTCTATCTCTTATCATATTTGCTTCCAATCTACTTTTATTTACATCTTTACTTTTTGCATCTATATTATAAAATACCAAAAAAATATTTATCTTATCTTACTATCTTTATTAGATCTCACTTTCGCAAGTGGCCGTGATGGGATTGACAACCCGTTTATTGCGTTGGTTGCGAGTTCTTTGTTTGTTTGCGTAAGTGCGTGGGACTTTTGAGGAGCCTCCTACTGGATTGATACCTTGGTTCTCAAAAATCGAGGGAAATACTTAAGCTACTATTGCTGCATCACCCTCTCCTCTTCGAGGAAAACCAACGCAAGCTCAAGACGTAGCAGTGGCCGGTCGAACACAAGGCTGTTGCCTCGTTTCCATCGGCTGTTCCATCCAAACCGGTTGGCTCCCACGCGTTCCGTTGCCTCCTGATGAACACGACGCATTCTGTTGCCTCCCGATGAACACGATGCATTCCATTGCCTCCCCATGAACACGATGACGACGTTGTTTCTCTGTTTCGACCCAGCCTTGTACACGAGCCCTCACTGTACGTATGCGTGAGTAGGCGTTCGAGACCCCGCCCGTATGTACGTATGTGGCCGTATTTATTTCTTGCACACTGGCCGTTGTACGTACGTGCACATGCTACGTACGCGCCTCTACTACGACACGTGCTCGCCTCTACATCGACCAGTATGTACGTACACGTTCGTGACTAGAATGACAACACTACGTACGCTTCGACCAGGTCGGTCCCGACCGTCAGGCACTTCCTTGCGTGCGAAGATGTAGCTGGTGGGTCCTAGCAGTCAGGGGGGCAAATCGTTTTTTTGCCCAGACACACTTCCTTGCATGCGAAGATGTAGCTGGTGGGTCCCATCAGTCAGGGGGGCGAATCGGGATTTTTTAGCCCAGACGCACTTCCTGGCGTGCGAAGATGTAGCTGGTGGGTCTCAACAGTCAGGGGGCGAATCATTTTTTTGCCCGTAATATGGACGCACTTCCTTGCGTGCAAAGATGTAGCTGGTGGGTCCAGCAGTCAGGGGGGAAACGGTATTTTTGCGAAATACGATGGCCCGTCGGTGGGTCCCTGCTGCTGGAGGAATCATTATTTTCCGCGTAATAAGGAGGCACTTCCTTGCTGCGGCCCATGGACCCAGCTGTCAGCATCTCCACGTACAGTCAACGTCCGATGGAAGTCGTTCCTTGACCACGTTGACCACGCCGCACCGAGAGCACCAGGGCTGTGGACGATGGCGAGGCCTAGGAAGGGGACAACGCGGAGCCGGGGAAGACGCGACAGTGGATGCCCACGCGTAGAGGAGTATGAGGGTTCACTGGTTCGGCTGCGGTGTGTGGCTGCCATCGCCGCAGAATAACAGGGTGTGTGGGTGAGTAGAGGGATGGCCTGGCCAGCGGTGGGAGTAGTAGGGGGCGGTGAGGCCTCCGCGGCATCACAACCGGCCACGGGAGGCAGGAGCATGCGGCACGACCGGCGCTGCTTTGGGCGGCTGGAGCAAGAAGACCAAAGGTTGAAGAAGCACTACAGCCGTTGTACGGTTACTGGAGCTAGAATCGTTCATATTGACTAAAATTGACAAAGGCCTCCGTCCCAATCAACTTAGTAGGCCCACAAGTCAGCCTCCCACCAAGGTGGGTCCCAGCTAGCAGGGGGAGTATTCAATTTTGTGTGCATAATAAGGAGGCACTTCCGGTGGGTCCAAGCTGACAGCGGGGGGAATGTTTTTTTCATGAAATACAGTGGCCCGTCCGGTGCGTCCTAGCAGTCAGGGGGGAATTTTTTTCGCGAAATACTGGTGGCCCGTCCGGTGGGTCCCTACTATCAGGTGGATGAATAATTATTTTCCACGTAATAACGAGGCACTTCCTTGCGGCTGCCATGGACCCAGCTATCAGCCTCTCCACGTACAGTACTCTTCCGATGGAAGTCGGTCGTTGACCACATTGACCACGCCGCGCCGAGAGCACCACGGTGGTGGATGACGGCAAGGCCTAGGAAGGGGACGACGCAGAGCCGTGGAAGACGCGGCAGTGGAAGCCCACGCAGAGAGGAGTATGAGGGTTCACTGGTTCAGCTGCGATGTGTGGCTGCCATCGCCGCAGAATAATAGGGGGTGTGCATGAGTAGAGGGATGCCCTGGCCAGCGGTGGGAGTAGTAGGGGGCTGTGAGGCTTGTGCGGCAGCACAGCCGGCCACGGGAGGTGGGAGCAGGCGGTCCCGCCGGCGCTGCTTTGGCGGCTGGAGCAAGAAGATCAGAGATTGAAGAAACACGACGGCTGTTGGATTGACATCCAACGGTTACATCTGCTAGAATTGTTTGTTGACGTATATAATAACTAAAAAAATCTTGCATACGCGTCAACTTAACAGGCCCACAAGTCAGACCATTCCGTCCTTTTTTTAATAATTTATATATAGCTCATTACAGTATGTTTTCTTGGTTGGCCAGGGCCAATTTCGCATATTTCTGTGGGTTCCAAAGTATTTTTAATACCGAATGTCGAGCCAAATTCAAACTACTTTGAAGATATATTTAAATTAGGTTAATGCCCAGTGAAATAGGAATCTAAAAATGTGAATTTTTTTAGAAATTATAAAGTAATTGCCAATTTGTCATCTGTTTTCATATTGACAACCCATTTCATATTACTTGCAAGATTTGCAGGTGTCTTGAAAGAGTTGCAGCCCATTAGGGCGTAGAAAAATAAGTAGGCCTGGATTGGGTATTCTTCAGAAAAAAACAAACTGGCTCATTTTGAAGGAAATATGCCCTAGAGGCAATAATAAAGTTATTATTTATTTCCCCATATCATGATAAATGTTTATTATTCATGCTAGAATTGTATTAACCGAAAACATAATACATGTGTGAATACATAGACAAATATAGTGTCACTAGTATGCCTCTACTTGACTAGCTCATTGATCAAAGATGGTTGAGTTTCCTAACCATAGATATGAGTTATCATTTGATCAATGGGATCACATCATTAAAAGAATGATGTGATTGACTTGACCCATTCCATTAGCTTAGCACTTGATCGTTTAGTATGTTGCTATTGCTTTCTTCATGAGTTATACATGTTCCTATGACTATGAGATTATGTAACTCCCGCTTACCGGAGGAACACTTTGTGTGCTACCAAACGTCACAACGTAATTGGGTGATTATAAAGGTGCTCTACAGGTGTCTCCGAAGGTACTTGTTGAGTTGACGTATTTCGAGATTACGATTTGTCACTCTGATTGTCGGAGAGGTATCTTTGGGCCCTCTCGGTAATGCACATCACTATAAGCCTTGCAAGCAATGTGACTAATGAGTTAGTTGCGGGATGATGCATTACATAACGAGTAAAGAGACTTGCCGGTAATGAGATTGAACTAGGTATTGAGATACATACGGTCGAATCTCGGGCAAGTAAGATACCGATGACAAAGGGAACAACGTATGTGGATATGCGGTTTGACTGATAAAGATCTTCATAGAATATGTGGGAATCAATATGGGCATCTAGGTTCCGCTATTGGTTATTGACCAAAGACATGTCTAGGTCATGTCTACATAGTTCTCGAACCCGTAGGGTCCGCACACTTAAAGTTCGGTGACGATTGGTATTATCAATTTTTGTGTTTTGATGTACCGAAGTTAGTTTGGAGTCCCGGATATGATCACTGACATGACGAGGAGTCTCGAAATGGTAGAGACGTAAAGATCGATATATTGGATGACTATGTTCGGACACCGGAAGTGTTTCGGGAGGTTTCGGACATTTACCGAAGTACCGGGGGGTTACCGGAACCCCCCGGGGAGTATATTGGGCCTAATGGGCCTTGGTGGAACCCCCCACGGCAGCCGCGCGCCCCTGCCCCTCTAGTCCGAATTGGAAAAGGATGGGGGCGGCGCCCCCCTTCTTTCCTTCTCGTCCTCTCTCCCTTCCTTCCCTTCTCCTACTCCAACAAGGAAATGAGGAGTCCTACTCCTGGTGGGAGTAGGACTCCCCCCTTGGCGCGCCCTCCTTGGCCGGACGCCTCTCCCGCCTTGCTCCTTTATATATGGGGGTAGAGGGGCACCTCTAGACACACAAGTTGATCTGTTGATCTCTCCCAGCCGTGTGCGGTTCCCACCTCCACCATATTCCACCTCGGTAATATCGTAGCGGTGCTTAGGCGAAGCCCTGCATCGGTAGCGTCATCAACACCGTCATCACACCGTCGTGCTGACGGAACTCTCATGCAAAGCTCTGCTGGATCGGAGTTCGTGGGACGTCATCGAGCTAAACATGTGCTGAACTCGGAGGTGTTGTACGTTCGGTACTTGGATCAGTCGGATCATGAAGACGTACGACTACATCAACCGCGTTGTGCTAACGCTTCCGCTTTCGGTCTACGAGGGTACGTGGACAACACTCTCCCCTCTCGTTGCTATGCATCACCATGATCTTGTGTATGGGTAGGAATTTTTTTTGAAATTACTACGTTCCCCAATAGTGGCATCCGAGCCAAGTTTATGCGTCGATGTTATATGCACAAGTAGAACACAAATGAGTTGTGGGCGATACAAGTCATACTGCTTACCAGCATGTCATACTCTGGTTCGGCGGTATTGTTGGATGAAGCGGCCCAGACCGACATTACTACGCGAGACTGGTTCTACCGACGTGCTGTGCACATAGGTGGCCGACGGATGTCAGTTTCTCCAACTTTAGTTGAACCGAGTGTGGCTACGCCTGGTCCTTGAGAAGGTTAAAACAGCACTAACTTGATGAAATATCGTTGTCGTTTTGATGCGTAGGTAAGAACGGTTCTTGCTCAGCCCGTAGTAGCCACGTAAAACTTGCATCAACAAAGTAGGGGACATCTAACTTGTTTTTGCAGGGCATGTTGTGATGTGATATGGTCAAGACATGATGCTAAATTTTATCGTATGAGATGATCATGTTTTGTAATAGAGTTATCGGCAACTAGCAGGAGCCATATGGTTGTCGCTTTATTGTATGCAATGCAATCGCCCTGTAATTGCTTTACTTTATCAATAAGTGGTAGCGATAGTTGTAGAAGCAATAGTTGGCGAGACGACAATGATGCTACGATGGAGATCAAGGTGTCGCGCCAGTGACGATGGTGATCATGACGGTGCTTCGGAGATGGAGATCACAAACACAAGATGATGATGGCCATATCATATCTCTTATATTGATTGCATGTGATGTTTATCCTTTATGCATCTTATTTTGCTTTGATTGACGGTAGCATTATAAGATGATCTCTCACTAAATTTCATGGTAAAAGTGTTCTCCCTGAGTATGCACCGTTGCCAAAGTTCGTCGTGCTGAGACACCACGTGATGATTGGGTGTGATAAGCTCTACGTTCATCTACAACGGGTGCAAGCCAGTTTTGCACACGTAGAATACTTGGGTTAGACTTGACGAGCCTAGCATATGCAGATATGGCCTCGGAACAGTGAGACCGAAAGGTTGAGCATGAATCATATAGTAGATATGATCAACATAGTGATGTTCACCATTGAAAACGGCTCCATTTCACGTGATGATCGGTTATGGTTTAGTTGATTTGGATCACGTGATCACTTAGATGATTAGAGAGATGTGTATCTAAGTGGAAGTTCTTAAGTAATATGATTAATTGAACTTAAATTTATCATGAACTTAGTACCTTATAGTATTTTGATTGTCTATGTTGTTGTAGATAGATGGCCTGTGTTGTTGTTCCATTGAATTTTAATGTGTTCCTTGAGAAAGCAAAGTTGAAATATGATGATAGCAATTACACAGACTGGGTCCGTAACTTGAGGATTATCCTCATTGCTGCACAGAAGAATTATGTCCTGGAAGCACCGCTCGGTGCCAGGCCTGCTGCAGATGCAACTGCAGACGTTGTGAATGTTTGGCAGAGCAAAGCTGATGACTACTCGATAGTTCAGTGTGCCCTGCTTTACGGCTTAGAACCAGGACTTCAACGACGTTTTGAATGTCATGGAGCATATGAGATGTTCCAGTAGTTGAAGTTAATATTTCAAGCAAATGCCCAGATTGAGAGATATGAAGTCTCCAATAAGTTCTACAGCTGTAAGATGGAGGAGAATAGTTTTGTCAGTGAACATATACTCAAAATGTCTGGGTATAACAATCACTTGATTCAACTGGGATTTAATCTTCCGGATGTTAGTGTTATTGACATTATTCTTCAACCACTGCCACCAAGCTACAAGAGCTTCGTGATGAACTATAATATGCAAGGGATGAATAAGACAATTCCCGAGCTCTTCGCAATGCTAAAGGCTGCGGAGGTAGAAATCAAGAAGTAGCATCAAGTGTTGATGGTCAACAAGACCACCAGTTTCAAGAAAAAGGGTAGAGGGAAGAAGAAGGGGAACTTCAAGAAGAACAGCAAACAAGTTGTTGCTCAAGAGAAGAAACCCAAGTCTGGACCTAAGCCTGAGACTGAGTGCTTTTACTGCAAGCAGATTGGTCATTGGAAGCGAAACTGCCCCAAGTATTTGGCGGATAAGAAGGATGGCAAGGTGAACAAAGGTATATGTGATATACATGTTATTGATGTGTACCTTACTAGAGCTCGCAGTAGCACCTGGGTATTTGATACTGGTTCTATTGCTAATATTGACAACTCAAAACAGGGACTACAGATTAAGCGAAGACTGGCTAAGGACGAGGTGACGATGCGCGTGGGAAATGGTTCCAAAGTCGATGTGATCGCCGTCAGCACGCTACCTCTACATCTACCTTCGGGATTAGTTCTAGACCTAAATAATTGTTATTTGGTGGTAGCGTTGAGCATGAACATTATATCTAGATCTTGTTTAATGCGAGACAGTTATTCATTTAAATCTGAGAATAATGGTTGTTCTATTTATATGAGTAATATCTTTTATGGTCATGCACCCTTGAAGAGTGGTCTATTTTTGTTGAATCTTGATAGTAGTGATACACATATTCATAATGTTGAAGCCAAAAGATGCAGAGTTGATAATGATAGTGCAACTTATTTGTGGCACTGCCGTTTGGGTCATATTGGTGTAAAGCGCATGAAGAAACTCCATACTGATGGACTTTTGGAATCACTTGATTATGAATCACTTGGTACTTGCGAACCATGCCTTATGGGCAAGATGACTAAAACACCGTTCTTCGGAACAATGGAGCAAGCAACAGATTTATTGGAAATCATACATACTAATGTATGTGCTCCTATGAATGTTGAGGCTCGCGGCGGGTATCATTATTTTCTCACCTTCACAGATGATTAGAGCAGATATGGGTATATCTACTTAATGAAACATAAGTCTGAAACATTTGAAAAGTTCAAAGAATTTTAGAGTGAAGTGGAAAATCATCATAACAAGAAAATAAAGTTTCTACGGTCTGATCGTGGAGGAGAATATTTGAGTTACGAGTTTGGTCTACATTTGAGACAATGCAAAATAGTTTCGCAACTCACGCCACCCGGAACACCACAACGTAATGTGTGTCCGAACATCGTAATCATACTTTACTAGATATGGTGCAATCTATGATGTCTCTTACTGATTTACCGCTATTGTTTTGGGGTTATGCTTTAGAGATGGCTGCATTCACGTTAAATAGGGCACCATCAAAATCCGTTGAGACGACGCCTTATGAATTGTGGTTTGGTAAGAAACCAAAGTTGTCGTTTCTTAAAGTTTGGGGCTGCAATGCTTATGTGAAAAAGCTTCAACCTGATAAGCTCGAACCCAAATCGGAGAAATGTGTCTTCATAGGATACCCAAAGGAAGCTGTTGGGTACACCTTCTATCACAGATCCGAAGGCAAGACATTCGTTGCTAAGAATGGATCCTTTCTAGAGAAGGAGTTTCTCTTGAAAGAAGTGAGTGGGAGGACAGTAGAATTTGATGAGGTAACTGTACCTGCTCCCTTATTGGAAAGTAGTTCATCATAGAAATCGGTTCCTGTGACACCTACACCAATTAGTGAGGAACCTAATGATATTGATCATGAAACTTCAGATCAATTTACTACCGAACCTCGTAGGTCAACCAGAGTAAGATCCGCACCAGAGTGGTACGGTAATCCTATTCTGGAGGTCATGTTACTTGACCATGGCGAACCCACGAACTATGAGGAAGCGATGATGAGCCCGGATTCTGCAAAATGGCTTGAGGCCATGAAATCTGAGATGGGATCCATGTATGAGAATAAAGTGTGGACTTTTGTTGACTTGCCCGATGATCGGCAAGCCATCGAGAATAAATGGATCTTGAAGAAGAAGACTGATGCTGATGCTAATGTTACTGTCTACAAAGCTCGACTTGTTGGGAAAGGTTTTCGATAAGTTCAAGGGGTTGACTATGATGAGACTTTCTCACCCGTAGCGATGCTTAAGTCTGTCTGAATCATGTTAGCAATTGCCGCATTTTATGATTATGAAATTTGGCAAATGGATGTCAAAACTGCATTCCTGAATGGATTTCTGGAAGAAGAGTTGTATATGATGCAACCAGAAGGTTTTGTCGATCCGAAAGGTGCTAACAAAGTATGCAAGCTCCAGCGATCCATTTATGGACTGGTGCAAGCCTCTCGGAGTTGGAATAAACATTTTGATAGTGTGATCAAAGCATATGGTTTTATACATACTTTTGGAGAAGCCTGTATTTACAAGATAGTGAGTGGGACCTCTATAACATTTCTGATATTATATGTGGATGACATATTGTTGATTGGAAATGATGTAGAATTTCTGGATAGCATAAAAGGATACTTGAATAAAAGTTTTTCAATGAAAGACCTCGTGAAGCTGCTTATATATTGGGCATCAAGATCTATAGAGATAGATCAAGACGCTTAATTGGACTTTCACAAATCACATACCTTGATAAAGTTTTGAAGAAGTTCAAAATGGATCAAGCAAAGAAAGGGTTCTTGCCTGTATTACAAGGTGTAAAGTTGAGTCAGACTCAATGCCCGACCATTGCAGAAGATAGAGAGAAAATGAAAGATGTTCCCTATGCTTCAGCCATAGGCTCTATCATGTATGCAATGCTGTGTACCAGACCTGATGTGTACCTTGCTATTAGTTTAGCAGGGAGGTACCAAAGTAATCCAGGAGTGGATCACTGGATAGCAGTCAAGAACATCCTGAAATACCTGAAAAGGACTAAGGATATGTTTCTCCTTTATGGAGGTGACAAAGAGCTAGTCGTAAATGGTTACGTCGATGCAAGCTTTGACACTGATCCGGATGATTCTAAATCGCAAACCGGATATATGTTTATATTAAATGGTGGAGCTGTCAGTTGGTGCAGTTCTAAACAAAGCATCATGGCGGGATCTACGTGTGAAGTGGAGTACATAGCTGCTTCGGAAGCAACAAATGAAGGAGTCCGGATGAAGGAGTTCATATCCGATCTAGGTGTCATACCTAGTGCATCGGGTCCAATGAAAATCTTTTGTGACAATACTGGTGCAATTGCCTTGGCAAAGGAATCCAGATTTCACAAGAGAACCAAGCACATAAGGATACGCTTCAATTCCATCTGGGACCAAGTCCAGGTGGGAGACATAGAGATTTGCAAGATACATACGGATCTTAATGTTGCAGACCCGTTGATTAAGCCTCTTCCACGAGCAAAACATGATCAACACCAAGGCTCCATGGGTGTTAGAATCATTACTATGTAATCTAGATTATTGAATCTAGTGCAAGTGGGAGACTGAAAGAAATATGCCCTAGAGGCAATAATAAAGTTATTATTTATTTCCTCATATCATGATAAATGTTTATTACTCAGGCTAGAATTGTATTAACCGGAAACATAATACATGTGTGAATACATAGACAAACATAGTTTCACTAGTATGCCTCTACTTGACTAGATCATTGATCAAAGATGATTGAGTTTCCTAACCATAGATATGAGTTATCATTTGATCAATGGGATGACATCATTATAAGAATGATGTGATTGACTTGACCCATTCCATTAGCTTAGCACTTGATCGTTTAGTATGTTGCTATTGCTTTCTTCATGACTTATACATGTTCCTATGACTATGAGATTATGTAACTCCTGCTTACCGGAGCAACACTTTGTGTGCTACCAAACATCACAACGTAACTGGGTGATTATAAAGGTGCTCTACAGGTGCCTCCAAAGGTACTTGTTGAGTTGACGTATTTCGAGATTAGGATTTGTCACTCCGATTGTCGGAGAGCTATCTCTGGGCCCTCTCGATAATGCACATCACTATAAGCCTTGCAAGCAATGTGAATAATGAGTTAGTTGCAGGATGATGCATTACATAATGGGTAAAGAGACTTGCCGATAACGATATTGAACTAGGTATTGAGATACCGACGATCGAATCTCGGGCAAGTAACATACCAATGACAAAGGGAACAACGTATGTAGTTATGCGGTTTAACTGATAAAGATCTTCGTAGAATATGTGGGAACCAACATGAGCATCCAGGTTCTGCTATTGGTTATTGACCGGAGACATGTCCCGGTCATGTCTACATAGTTCTCGAACCCGTAGGGTCCGCATGCTTAAAGTTCGGTGACGATCGGTATTATGAGTTTTTGTGTTTTGATGTACATAAGGTAGTTCGAAGTCCCGGATATGATCACGTACATGACGAGGAGTCTCAAAATGGTCGAGACGTAAAGATCGATATATTGGGTGACTATGTTCGGACACCGGAAGTGTTTCGGGAGGTTTAGACATTTACCGGAGTACTGGGGTGTTACCAGAACCCCCCGGGGAGTATATTGGGCCTAATGGGCCATGGTGGGAGAAGAGGAGGGGCGGCCAGGGAAGCCGCACGCCCCCTTCTTTCCTTCTCCTTCTCTCTCCCTTCCTTCCCTTCTCCTACTCCAACAAGGAAAGGAGGAGTCCTACTCCCGGTGGGAGTAGGACTCCCCCCTTGGTGCGCCCTCCTTGGCATGTCGCCTCTCCCCCCTTGCTCCTTTATATACGGGGGCAGAGGGGCACCTCTAGACACACAAGTTGAACACTTGATCTCTCCCAGCCGTGTGCGGTGCCCCCTTCCACCATATTCCACCTCGGTGATATCATAGCGGTGCTTAGGCGAAGCCCTGCATCGGTGGCATCATCAACACCATCATCACGCCGTCGTGCTGACAGAACTCTCCTGCAAAGCTCTGCTGGATCGGAGTTCATGGGACATCATCGAGCTAAACGTGTGCTGAACTCGGAGGTGCCGTACGTTTGGTACTTGGATCGGTCGGATCGTGAAGACGTACGACTACATCAACCGCGTTGTGCTAACACTTCCGCTTTCGGTCTACGAGGGTACGTGAACAACACTCTCCCCTCTCGTTGCTATGCATCACCATGATCTTGCGTGTGCGTAGGATTTTTTTTGAAATTACTACGTTCCCCAACACATTTTCACAAAGAAAAAATAGTTGGGCTGGTCACATGGTGAACATAAAATATAAGGCTGGGCTAGACGGGCCGCAGCCCAGTTCAAACCCTGCTCCGTCTCAACGATAACAAAAAAATACTGCTCGAGCAGCTACATCCCAGGTGTCAGCCGATCTTGTGCTGTTCTCTTGTCTATTGACTATGTATGCTCACAATGTCGTGGGTCCCAAATGTCAGGAAAACACTAGGAGGAAGCATTTTATTTTTCCATACGCTGACGTGGTGGGCCCCTACTGTCATCCTCTCCACGTACTTCTGCCGATTCCTGTTGTTTGTTGACCATGTTGACAACGCGAGAGGGCGGCGCCGCGGCGAGCGCACCAAAGCGCGCGGAGGACGTCGGCGTTAACGATTTAGGAGACGGTGGGGCGGCGATGCGTGCGCTGAGGCGCAGCCAGCCGTGGGAGGCGGAAGCAGGCGGCCCCGCCGGCGCTGGTTTGGTTTTGGCGGCTGGAGGAAGACAGGACTGAAGAAACACGACAGACTGTAAAAGCAGCAGGAGTACTTAACAACCTTAACTGAAACCAGCAGGGGCACTTAACAACCAAAGCTGAAAGCAACGTGGTCAATAAACAGGATATTCGCTTTAGAGCCATGGAAAAGCATGAACATAATCTTCTGTCCTATTCTCCAAGATGGACGGGCCTTCATTATTTGAGACCACCCATGAATAAGTATCTTTTCACCTCCAAGGGGAATTGAGTAGGTCGACATAAACATCATGTTGTGACCAAGCGCAAGTCTGACCCGACCATGGTCAGGCATCTGTATAGGAACAATAGAACTCGGCAGTTCCTGTTTCAAGAAGATCACAGCTGTAAAACTGTGTATAAGCAATAGTTTATGAACAACATATATAACAGAAAACAGCTCGTACCATAAGTTTCTCGACACAGTTGGACCTGTTCAACGAGTGCAGCAGTGGCACACATATCCCACGTGGCCTTCCACCATTGAAACGCCCCACAAGGACCTCAAGACGATCAATAAAGTGTAGGAACTTGTGGATGTCGATCCAGTCAACTTCAGTGCCATTAGTAACAGCCGAGTTATTACAGAGTAACAAACGAGCAGACTGCTTAACTCTGAAAAAACCTACACGTGCCACCAATTATAAGAAAATATTAGTTAGAAGTAGCATCTTCGTGAGAGATTCGTTGCTACTTCTAAAGTTAAATTGTGATTAGTTAGACAGAATAGGTGGATTAAGAAGTAATCGAGGCAACAAGCAAGAACCAGATACAAAACTAACATGGATGAACAATTGGAACGACGTCGGGGTGGAAGATCGCAGTGAAGATGAGACCAGGTTCTGCTATTTCCATCAACATTCGTGCGCCAACTTTCAGTCCGTAACACTTGAGAAAGTTTATCCAAGTTCGGCCATAAAAAAAGCAGCGATCTTCTTGGTTCATGAACCCAACTCGGAACTTATATCCATGGCTTGTCTTCACTGTGACCATTAAACTAGTGTATTCAGTTATGGCAAGGCCGAGCATCTTGAGTACATGTGTTCTGGCAGAGCAAATAATACACTGCAGGAAAAATAATATGAGAACACAGCATGTTCAAAAAAACCCCACCCTCCCGGATAGAAAAGAGGATTCTAGGAACATACTGTGCGCGTTTCAAAATGTGTGTTAGGATGAGAAGGAACAAGTGTGGCGTCTCGCCGAGGGCGCAGAAACCTGTAGGGTACTCGCACTTTGGGCACTGCAAATGAAACACACTAGATTCAGTAGGAAGAAAAATGCATCAACGGCGGCGGCTGCCATCCTAGGATTACCTGCGACCAAGGGACTTGGATTTATCGGGGATGGATGAAGAATTCGTACCTGGTTCTCCATGAGAAAACCCTATGCAATCGCCGAGAGGGGGTTTTCTCTGAACAAGCAGACGAGGGAGAAGGGGATTCAGGCCCAGTGAAATATTGCCGCTTCGTCCGTCCAGCTTACTGCTAAAGCTGGAAAGGGGGGTTGTGATTTGACGGCTCATTGGGCATTACTGCGGCGCTACGACCGGGGTGTGTCTACCGTGAAGTTGTGCACTCTAATTTGTGCATATGGCACGTGGACCCCGTTGCCGGTTGCCCCACATATCAGCGAAAGGAAGTAGAAAGACAGGAGTAACTAGTTACACATAAATATATTTTTTGACAGAGAGATACTCCCTCTGTAAAGAAATATACAAATCTTTTATATCACAGGCTCACCTTGCCGAGAAATATACTCCCTCTGCAACGCACGGGCATTATGGGGGTTCAGCTTTTTTATGGGGGTTCAGCTGAGAATATAATACTCAGATAGGCTCACGGTTCTGGACTTTGGGCCGCAGGCCGACCCTGCATGTTTGGGGGCCCATGTGTTCTACCTCAGCGCTTTTCATATTGCAAGCGATCGGTACGGCGCTGGTTTTAGATGCTGTCGCAAGGCGAATACACAAAATTGAATAAAGCACGGCAGCTGTTGGAATGAAATCGAACGACAGTTCCTAACCAGCAATCAGAGTTGCAATTCTATCAACGATATACCATGTGATAAATAATACTGTCGTACTACTTATACACACAGGACACTTGTTTCACCATGCCAGATTATTACATCAAAATCTCTCGGAGGATAGATCAGTTCGGCAGTTGCGTGCTGCTACTGAAGAATTTCAAAGTTGATTTGGACCAGCTCTCCTTGCCGAGAAAGTTCGATTTTGACATCATCCCCTACCGCAAGATATGATTTAGATTTGAACCTTGACCATCCTTTAGCATCAATCATCATGCGACCATCCTTTGTACTTACGGTATATTGAGCAGGTTCATTCACACCAAGGCTGCGCATGGTAAGAGAAACTTGGCCGCGGTCGCCCGGATTGTTGAACGACTCCCTCGTTGCTCTAGGAATTCTCTGTTTGCAAACAAGAAGACATACCCAAACAGTTAGATCAACACAGTGAATCATGTGAAACAACATGGAAAGAAAAAAGAACGAAGCACTTGGGCGGCCAATGCTTACCAAGAAGGTGGACATGTCGGTTTTTGTAAGGACTTTGGTATATGAAGTGCGAACTGCAGCCCAGTCTGTTGCCGGTGCAACTGCACGGGCCGGAGCAGATGCAAGTGCAAGTGTTGGTGCAGGTGCCGAAGCCGCTGCTGCTGCCGGAGATGGTGCTCCTTGTAGAGCTGGTGCCGGTGTCGGAGCAGGTGCCGGTGTCGATGCCCGATCCTCCGGTAGATCAGACTGATCCGCTGACGCGGTCGGTGCCCAATCCTCAGCTGGATCAGACTGAGCTGCTGCCGCTGTCAGTGCTAGAGCAACTGCCGGTGCTCGATCTGTGCGAGACAGCGGCGATCGTGTCTGGTCTGCTATGATCAGCTTTCTAACTTGACTAGGATCCGTGACCGTGATCCAGTTTTTTTCTTCATTTCTTTTAAACGCGAGAAGGACTAATTGTGGCGTTTTTGTTAAACCAAACTGCAGTTCATCATAGGGATTCAGCTTGTACTCAGACAACAGACTGATCCAATTTTTTCCAGTAATATAAGTGATGGACAGTGCCTTCGTTACTGACACGACATAAGAAGTGAAACCTGCAAAAATAGCCATCGTAGAGCAAACCAAACGGTTTATTCTGTGATGAATGTCACATGGCAAAACCTGCATCGTAAAATTGCAGGAAAAGAAAGAAAACATGACATTAAATCAATAAGATTTAGACAGTAAATCAATAAGATTTACTTGATGTGACACGAGTGAATCCTTACCAGGAAATCACTATGTTGAAGTACTAAACAGAAGATTGATCGTCCAACTACGCGTGGCATGCAGGGGCCCCGCCTACTCCCACAAGCAGGACAGTCCAAAGGTCGTGACAAATCGTATGGACCGAACATCCATGGGACTGGAAATCCTGGTGGGTGCGATAAACCCTGCAATGCATACAGATATTGGAGTGTAACCATAATTGATAAACCGTCCTCACAAAAAATATGATCTGGATACTTCAAAATATACAGACTGAATTGAGTGGACAGACATTAACATAGACATTACATAGACCGTTCACACACCAAAAGCGGCAGTACTAATAAACAATACAGGGTTCACAAACACAAATCAAGTACTGAACAATAGTACTTACTACAGACAAGCAAAGTTGCACTAACTAAACTCTGCAGACTATTTCTTGCCACCGACCTACGGGATGAACCCCGCATAACTGACTAGGCCATGGACTTCGTGTGAGATGTCTACATGCACCATCACCATCTTGTCAACCTTGGAGAACCTAACAGAGTGGTCTTTCCACTCATAAACATGATGATGAAGACAGGCCGCATCAGATTTGTTGGGAAGCTTTACAAGAACCACACCCTTCGTAATCGAAGGCACAGCCAGGAAATTGTTGTGGTCAAGTACAGCCTCGAGAACACGCCTGACAACAATGCTACAGGAAAACACTAGTTCAGGACACGTGGCGACAAGGACACAGCAGCTGGATAGTTCAGCAGTAGAACTCATCATCAGGTCTTCCAGTTCACACGGCATGACTTTGAGAACTTCATCTCCACCGCGGACCTGGTTCTAATTCAAACAGAAACCATATTTTATTACTACCTCCGTTCAGAAATATAAGATGATTTTCGATATTATACTCCATATATGACTACATATACGCACAGAAATGAGTGAACAAAGACACTAGAACATGTCTTCAAAGGCATGAGAGCAGAGGGATTACATGCAATATCCATAACACAAGTTACTGAGGCAAATATACCCTCTTAAAAGGTAGCATTGATGTTCATAAAGTACTCCCTCCGTCCCAAAATTCTTGTCTTAGATTTGTCTAGATACGGATGTATCAAGTCACATTTTAGTATTAGATACATCCGTATCTAGACAAATCTAAGACAAGAAATTTGGGACAGAGGGAGTAGTTGAAAGTAATCTATAAGAAATCAGTGTCAACCTCTCGCATGTTTTGGTCAAAAGAGGAATTTAGAACCGTCATTTGGCACACTAAAATCACATGCAAGATCACCCAGAAAGTTGTACTACCAGTACTAGTACTGCGTGTTAGATGAAAAAACACGATCAAGATCGAGAAAAAGATCGTCAACAAGAGACATTACCTGGACTTGCTTAATGAGGGATCCCGGAGAGGGGGGCTTGGACAGGGCGATGGCTTTGAGCTTGTCTGCGGTAGTCTCGGCGGGGTGCTTGCGCTTCTTCGTACCATGAGCCTCGACGGTTTTGGCCAGAGCCATAGACATCACGTCGGCCGGTGCTCCGGCGTCCATCCAAGAGAGGAAGCTGAGAGAGAAGAGTGAAAGGAGGAACGAGATGAGGGAGAAGCGAAGCGAGTGGGGGTTTTCTTCAAGAGAGGAAGCTGAGAGAGAAGAGTGAAATGATGGTTGCTTCGTCCGTCCAACTTACTGCTGGAAAGGAGGGGGTTTTGTGATTTGACGGCTCATTGGGCATTACTGCGGCGGTTCGATCGGGGTAGTCTACCGTCACTCTACTACGGAGTAATTTAGTGCATGGCTGGTGGACCCAGGTGCTGGCTGTCCCACACGTCGGCGAAAGTGAGTAATTTAGTGCATGGCTGGAGGAGGATCCGCACGGTAGAGCGTGTCCACTGTTTTTCTGAAGAAAAAAATGATTACAGCAAGCGTTTCCACTCTTACGACGGAGGAGTGCGAAACACGGCAGCCACTTGAACATACACAGTGCTCCTACTACTAGGCATGTGCAGTGGTTCATACGTCAGTACTACACAATCTTGTTGCTAGTGTAGTAAGATATGAGGATAACAAATGATGTTGTGCGCATGTCAACTACTCCTATATGTAACATAGTACCGCTTTTTCGACTGTCCGGTCGAGAATGAACGGTGAGATCAATGTTAACAGAACTAGGTCCACAGCGCACGGAGAGTACGGTGCTACAGTACTCCACGAAACATGAACCATATGAAGCACGAATAGTGTTAGGCAGGGTGTATGAAGGGTGCACGGGATGGGAGCAAAAGTTCCCTTCTCGACCCACTTTTGGGTGTTTGGCAGAGTGCATGAAGGGTGCATGAGTCCACACTAGTAGGTTGACAAAAATACACGAAGAGGAAACAACTATATTGAGATGAGAATGCAACCAAACACACCCACACGCTTTGTGCTACAGTGACTGATCTGCACCGTCTGAGTTTGATCCAACGGTCATGTTGCGCCGAGACATGGACATGCCCATGCAGAGGGCGCCTAAACACCACCGAAGTCCCTCTGCTTCTCGAGGCGCACGACGTTGGTGATGCAGGGTGCAACCGCCCGCAGAGCCCGCTCCCGGTCGACGGGAGCCAGCTCGTCAAAGACGGCGTCCAATGGCACGAATGGATTCCGGTGACGGAGCCCTGAAAGGATTCGCCCGGCAACGGCGACGGCAGCCCGCAACCCCTCCTTGTCCAGCTCAGCCCCCACCATCGCGCGGAGACGGCTCAGCTCCTCGGAGATATAGGTGAAGAAGGAGACCAGGTCAGGAAGCCGCAGCTCGTTGAAGTCGACCGGGTGGTCGAACGGGTTTAGCCCGACGGCCGGCATCGTCGCGCTGGCACGACGGTAGGCATCGCGCAGCCGCAACACGTGCGTGGCAACTTGGTTCACCAAGTGGCTGAGGCGATCCTGGACCTCGTCACGATCGGCCCGCTCGCGCTCCAGCCGGCTCCCCTGACGGCCTATCGTATCTCCCGCTTTCTGCAGCAACGCCGCCGACGCCTCGAGCATCTTTGTGGTGGACGCCTGCCGCTTTTGAAGCTCCGTGAACTCCCGCACATAACGGAGGAGCATGGCACTCCTCTCCTCCTTGAGCTCACGGAGCTCCACGTCCTTGGCCCTGAGCTCCGCATCCTTGACATGGAGCTCCTGTGTCAGGCGCCTCACCTCGGACTCCGTGATCTGCTGCGCCGCCATGGCACCAGGTAGAAGCAATGGGGAGAGGAAGCAAAGGGGGCGAAACGGCTGAAAGGCAATGCAATCTACGGGAAGGCGGAGGGAGCGGGGAATCTTTTGGTTTTCACCACGGTAAAACACCAGTCGACGACTTCTCACATCAGGGAGCAGTGGGTTTTACAGGCGGAGTCATCATGACTAATTGCTGTCGTGCCTACTCCCGTCAATCAAAAAAATTAAAAATCCTGTCGCGCCTGCTCCCGTCAATGAAAAAAATAAAAATCCTACCGCACCCAAACACCAGAGCAACGCCGCGGTGGATATTTAAATTTACCTGCCAGCAAGTAGATAAAAAAGGGGGTGAAAAAACAAATGTGGCGGCGGCCTAGCTAATCGGTCGAACTAGCCCAACTAGCTAGCCACCGTGCTTCACTGATGTACTCGGCGGGAAAGGTGGTCATTCGTGATTTGATGACTCATTTACTTGCTTCGGCGCTATGACCAAGGAGGACCATGAAAACGCGCGGTAGGGCATCCCACGTCAGGAAGAATATATGCGTGCACCACCCGGGAGGACCCCGAAACCGTGTGGTAAGGTGTGCCACGTCTTGGCACGGAGGAAAAATGTGCGTGTAAAAATATACTGTATCAGACGTAGTACCTATGGTTCGACCTCGGGACCCAGCCAGTTGGTCGAAAACACCCCACTAGCCACACAGCTTCATCATGCTAACGTGGCACGGAGGATAGATGTGGTTAGCTCCGTCTCGACCAGCCACAACGTCTCTTGTTCTAGGCAATTCTTCTATTTTCCAAGCTTTTTTTAGTTGTAATAACACCACGGCAAGCTAGCGCCACTCTTCTTGTGTGCCCGTGCAAAGGTTAGATGATGGAGAGAAGAGAGATTGAGATCGTAGACCTAGGACCCACCAGTAAGTGAGTCAAAGGTCATGCACGTGTTGACGAGGCACTCCCTCTACTCTACTCAATGTAATACTGTATAAAATCAAGTTATGGGACAAAGCCAACAACCATTGTTGTTTCAGGCTATCGACTTACACTTTGTAGTCCAGGTTGCCAGTTCGAATCTCGTCTTTTAGATTTGTTAGTTTTAGGTCCAAATTTGATTAATGACAAGTGGGACCCCCATGTGTTGTTTCGATATTTCAGTGTAGGGTGACTTTTTTTGAACAAACACTTTGCGCGGTTAGACAAGTAACAACACGAGTTACATGTACTTTGTAAGTTTACGAACAAAAATGACAGCGGCATAGAATATCACATCCACCCCACAGCTTAGATGCTATGGTGATATGAGTTTTTACACCATTGGAAGTGAGATCCAATGGCTTGGAGTAGTCTTTGTAATTATGCGCAATTTCCAAACTCTCCAAAGGTTTTTTTGCAAATAAAACATTTAGGCCTCGTGTGTGCTGCTGCATCGTCGATCCAGCGGCTCCCCGTTGCTCATATTAGGTGCTCCCCGTAGCTTAATTACCCACTATGGTGATATGAGCATCTAGGTCGTATGATCAGTGATCAGATGGCACATGCATAGTACTTGTACTTTCTATGCATTTCGTAAACTCTCTTCAGTCGTATATTGCAAAAACATTCAAACCTCCTACTGTGTGCTGTTAGATCTCAGTGAACTCATGTCACCATAGAATCTACGGTGCAGGTGAGGGAGTCCTGGATTAGGGGGTCCTCGGACAGCCGGACTATGTGCTTATGCCGGACTGCTGGACTATGAAGATACAAGGCTGAAGACTTCGTCCCGTGTCCGGGTGGGACTCTCCTTTGCGTGGAAGGCAAGCTTGGTAATTTGGATATGCAGATTTCCTTCTCTGTAACTAACTCTGTGTAACCCTAGCCCCCTCCAGTGGCTATATAAACCAGAGGGTTTAGTCCGTAGGACAACAACAATCATAATCATAGGCTAGCTTCTAGGGTTTACCCTCTACGATCTCGTGGTAGATCAACTCTTGTAATGCTCATATCATCAAGATCAATCAAGCAGGAAGTAGGGTATTACCTCCATAGAGAGGGCCCAAACCTGGGTAAACATTGTGTCCCCCGCCTCCTATTACCATTAGCCTTAGACGCAAAGTTCGGGACCCCCTACCCGAGATCCGCCGGTTTTGACAGCGACATAGGTGCTTTCATTGATAGTTCCACTATGACATCGGAAAATGGTTTGATGGATCGCCTTGTTATCAAGGACAACATCGCCTCGGGGGCCCTGGCTTTAGGCCAAACCCTCCGACTAGGCGGCTTCATCATGACCGCCCGTTCGGTCGCCGTGCCGACGATGACTTCTCGGATCATCGAAAACAGCCTCCACGTCAGCACGGAATACGCCGAGAAGATGGATCCGATGGAACTTTTGTCCTTGAATGAGCTCTTGGATTGCATCGCCACCATGGGAGTCGCTACCGACTATGATCGGATTGGGCTTAAACCTGATCAAAGAGATATTAACTCTCCACCGGTCACCCATCAAATAGCGGTGGTGGAGGAGCAATGCAGCGATTCTTCCTCTATTTTGAGGATGAACTATGTTCGGATTCCCGAGATCTCTAAGCCGGATACCCGTTCACGGGAGGACATGACTCGAACTCTGAACTTAGAATCAGACAGCGGGCCAGAAAAATTGGGCAACATCCCGGAACCCGAACTCCCAAGTTCAGAAGTTCCTCCACCCCTAGGTCTTAGATCGGGTCAGGGTTCGGACTTAAATCCACCCACCCACCCAGATACAAGCGATCTTTCCCACATTAGAGAACAATCCCAAGAGACAGTACATCACTTTTGGGCCAGATTTCTCCTTGTAATGAGCAAGGTCAAGGATTGTCGCGAGGAAGATGCAATCTCATTCTTTTGCAAAAATTGCACAGACAAGGGAATCCTTAATTCCATAAGTCGCCGTGACATATCACACTTCGCTGACTTGGCGGCCATAGTATAGAAGTACAATGCGATGGAAAGTGCTTGGCAGACCTAGGAAAAATTCTGGGATCCTCCGGCTCTCACTAAAACCCTCGTCCGAACCAAAAGGGTGCACTCTCGCAAGTCACCCGATCCAATCACAAAGAAACCAAAGCCCACTACAGGGCGTGGAACCGTATTGGAGGGATGGCTCAATGGGCCATGCAAGACTCACACCACACCGGATACCATACCAACACACAGCCTTAGAGCATGTTGGATACTTCGGCAGGTGGCCAAGAGCGGCGAGGATCTCCTCATTAACAATACCGTAGAGCATCATCCCGCAGAAAGCAACAATACAATGTTGACAGTCTTCGAGACTTTCGCCTCGAATAACAGGCGCAAGAGAGCACTCCGTGGCCTCGCTGAAGTCTGCCACGTTGCAGCAATAAACCCCTGGAACGACACGGCTATAACCTTTAATGCCAGTGACGAACCTCAATTCCGAACAGTCCGAGCACCAGCCACACTAGTCCTTAGTCTAATTGTGGACGGCTTCCGGCTTACTAAAGTGCTCATGGACGGCGGCAGCGGATTAAACCTCATCTACAAGGAAACTCTCAACAAAATGGAAGTAGATAAGAGCCCATTGAGCAAAGCAGCATGACCTTCCGACGGATCATCCCTAGTCGGGAGGCACGATGTGCGGGGAAAATCACACTCGATATGGTATTCGGCACGCCGGAAAATTACAGGTCCGAAGAGATAACGTTCCAAGTGGCCCCTTTCAGTAGTGGATACCACGCCCTTTTAGGGCGGGACACATCCGATGTCGTACAGCTGAACCCCACAATCGAGCCGCACTACGGGTGTTCTTACGTGAGAATTGGGACATCTTCGCCTAGCACCCTTCAGATATGCCAGGGATCCCATGAAGGCTGGCCGAGCATAGCCTCAACATATTGAAGGGATACAATCCGGTCAAGCAGACACTATGGCACTTTTCAGAGCCTAAACGACAGGCTATGGGAGAGGAGCTAGCCAAGTTACTCTAAGCCGGATTCATCGGAGAAATAAAACACCCGGACTGGCTAGCAAACCTAGTGATGGTGCCAAAGAAGGATAAATCTTGGAGCTTATGTGTTGCTTTGAAGGACCTCAATAAGGCTTGCCCAAAGGATCCCTTCCCTCTCCCCCTCATCGATCAAATTATCGACGCTACCGCACGACACGACTCATTGTGCTTCCCCGACGCATACTCCGGATACCATCAAATCAAGATGGCGGAGTCTGATCAAGCCGCAACGGCATTCATCACTCCATACGACCCTTTCTATTTCAACACCATGCCTTTCGGGCTCAAAAACGCCAACGCATGATTCAGACATGCCTAGAAAAAATAGGCAAAACAGTTGAGCCATACATGGACGATGTGGTCATTAAGACCAGACAAGTCGAATCTTTAATAGATGACCTGAGGCTCACATTCGACAACCTCCGAACATATGACATCAAGCTCAATCCGTAAATATGTGTTTTCGGCGTTCCTGCCGGAATGCTCCTGGGCTTCATCGTCTCCAATAGAGGAATTGAAGCAAACCCGGCTAAAATCCGAGCTTTGTCACAGTTGGCTACCCCAACAGACCTCAAGCAAATCCACAAATTAACTGGATGCGTGGCTACCTTAATCCGCTTTATCTCCCGATTGGGAGAAAAGGCACTACCTCTTTATCGCCTTCTTCAATGCACCGAACACTTTGAGTGGACGGATGCGGCTATGGCCGGACTGGAAGAAATAAAGGCCCTCTTGGCCAGCAACCCAATCCTGGCCGCACCGAACATTGGCGAACCCATGTTGTTATATATAGATGCAACACACCAGGTTGTAAGCGCAATGCTCATCATCAAACAAGAGGAGGACGGATATAAGTTCCCGGTTCAAAAGCCGGTATACTACGTATCCACTGTCCTCACACCATGCAAGTCACGGTACCCACCATACGCGGTCTTCATGGCATCCCGGAAACTACGACACTACTTTCAAGAGTGTTCAATCACGATGGCCTCCGAAGTACCACTCAACGATATAATAAACAACCGCGATGCCACGGGTCGGATTGCTAAGTGAGCCATCGAGCTCCTCCCGTTCGACATTATATATAAACCATGGCGAGCCATTAAATCGAAAGTACTGGCTGACTTCGTCCCCGAATGGATAGAAGCCCAACTCCCTAAAGAGTATGGCGCATACTCCAATTGGATCATGCACTTTGACGGCTCTAAAATGTTGGCTGGTCTAGGAGCGGGCGTTGTCTTGACATCCCCCACCGGAGATACAATCCAATATGTACACCAAATTCTATACACAGACTCCAACAATGCAGCCGAATACGAGGCTCTGTTGCACGATCTTCGGATGGCGGTCTCCATGGGCATTCAATGCCTAGAAGTGTGTGGGGATTTGAACCTCGCAATATCTCAAATAAAAAGGGAGTTCGATGCCAAGGACCCTAAAATGGCGGCTTACCGTAATGCCGTCCTCAAAATGTCAGCTCGATTCGAGGGGCTTGAATTTCACCGTGTGGTGAGAGAAAACAATCAAGCGGCGGATATCCTTGCCCGCATCGGTGCTAAGCGCGACCCCGTCCCACCTAACATCTTCTTGGAAAGGCTGTTCAAGCCATCCCTGGTGTGGCAAGGGGAGACCGGCAATACTAGTCCGGATCCGACCACAACCCCAGAGCCCGAACACACTGACATAATCGGAGGCTCCGCCACCGAAATAACACCTCCAGCCCACGTAACTATGGCTGTCATCGCCCCTGGACCGAACCATTCTTAGCCTACCTAAATAGGCAAGAACTCCCCAAGGACCAAAATGAGGCACGTTGCATTGTGCAACGCTCTAAAGCCTACAAGGTCCACGAGGGAGAGCTTTACAAGAAAAGCCCTACCAGAGTACTCCAAAGATGTATCTCCGAAGAGGAAGGGCGGCAGCTCTTGGCCGAAATTCATGCTGGACTCGGCGGCCACCACACTGCAGCTCGTGCCCTTGTAAGCAAGGCCTTATCTACATGTTTCTACTGGCCGACAGCCCAAGCAGACGCAGAGGACCTCGTCCAACATTGCGTCGGTTGCCAGCTCTTCGCTAACCAAAGCCATATGCCACCCACCGCCCTCCAAACAATCCCCATAACTTGGCCCTTTGCGGTCTGGGGGCTCGATATGATCGGACCCCTTAAAGGAGGAAGCCATAAGAAGAAATACCTATTGGTCATGGTGGATAAATTCACCAAATGGATAGAGGCCAAACCATTTAAAACGACCGAATCCGGACCAGTGATAGACTTCATATCAGGGGTCGTGCACCGTTACGGTGTCCCCCATAGCATCATCACCTATAATGGCTCCAACTTCACAGCCGACAAGATGAAAACTTGGTGTGGCAACATGGGCATTAAGCTCGATTACGCCTCCATCTATCACCCCCAAACAAACGGTCAAGTCGAACGAGCGAATGATCTTATTATGAGCGGCATCAAACCCAGACTAGTGCGATCCCTGAAGGAATCAGATACGCACTAGGTCGAAGAGCTCGACTCCGTATTATGGGGGCTGCGGACCACACCAAATGTATCCTGATACACACCATTCTTCATGGTGTACGGCACAGAGGCGGTATTACCCTGCGATATCATTCATGACTCACCTCGAGTGCTGTCCTGGAATTGTCACGACAGATGTCCTAGCGAAAGGACTTAGTCGTGGAGCCATCGCAACTAGGAAGCCTAAAGGGGTTAATCAGGACAAAGGACACGAGGTTTATACTAGTTTGGCCCCTTATGGTGAAGGTAAAATCCTACGATCCAGTTTTGAGTGGGATTGCTTATGTCTCGATAACCAGAGAGCGAATCGCTTGTCTTAGCTCTCGAGTTGATGTTACTTGCCCTGAACCGCCGCCGGGTCGTCCCTTTATATATAGAGGTTGATACCCTTTGGCTCACAGTGTCCAGCTCGGTCTCTTAACTATTCTTGCCTTACAATACAAGTCACGCATACATGGCCGTTTATCACTACAGGCCTTAAGTCACCTCTGGGCCTTGGGCCTTTAACTAAACCGCCATCTTAATCTTGGGTCTTGGGCTTCAAGAATATTTGCAAGTATAACCCGGCCCCTCCTGGGCGGGTCATACCAATAGTTATATCCCCAACATTAGGCCCCAGATTGATTTGAACTGGTTCATGTCAATCTTCGACACTTAAGGAAAAATCTTCTGCCCTTATGAAATTCCTTTAACCCGCCATGACGTCATCCTCTGGATTTGTAGTAACCCGCCATGACATAACCTGTCATAAAAACATGTTTTATCCAATGCATCCCAATGGATCTTTGTCTTGATGGCCATCCCGAAAATCGAGGCGCCCCTGTAGTTGGATAACTTATGTTTTCGGCCTCCTCATTTTTCGCGCTCTTTTAGTGGCCCTTCCTTATAAATAGACCCAACTAGGTCTTCCTCATTCCTCCCGTTCTGCATATTCTTCCTCTCGCCCCCATCTGTCACTAGAGTTCCGCCACCGCCGCCACAGCGCATCTCGTCTCCGTCGACCTTGGCCGCTGCATCGACCTGAACCTGACCAGAGAACGGCGGCGCCCCTCCGCTATAGATCTCTCTTAGTAAGTTTTCCCCTTTCTGCGCCATAGATCTATGCTAGGGTTAGTATGTTCTTTTGTACATTTCCTCGTTCATCCTAGTTCTTCGCATTTGCTTCTGCCGCAGCTTTTTTGATCCAACGATAGCATAGATCTCGTGCGGTAGTTGCTCTGCATCCATTTTTAGCACTAGCAGATCTTCTTTCTTTGTAAGAATCCTCAGTAGAATGCATGAACTTCTCTGCACCATATTTTTAGGTCTAGAATTTTTCCTTTTCTGAACGTCTGTTTGATCCAAAATAATAGCTTTAGTTTGTGAAACATGTTTATGCAACACTTAGGCAAAATCGACACCTGTTAAATTCATCTAGCCATGGAGACTCTGATCACCTCCTTTAAAGAGACCATGCTCAGTTGATAATTCTAACCACCCATGGCGGTTTAAATAATCTTGATGGCTTATAGAACCTATGGTGGCTTAAATAACCATGACATAATTATCCTTATACCATTAGGCCACTTCGTAAGCCACCATCATGAATATGCACTGTAATATTTTTCCTGCCCAGCTTAAATTTGAATGGTCACTTTTACTTTGTCTTAGGCTTTCAATCGGAATGGCACCAAAGGCACCCACTTCCTGCAACTGGGTTAAATCCATTGTCACTGACAGTACTTTGGATGACTTTGTGAAGACCGGCTATCTGCCGAAGAAAGAAGTCATGCCTTATCGTGCTCCTAACCCGGAGGAGGAATTCCCTCATCCCAAAGAAGGAGAAGTTATTGTTTTCATGGATCATATGAACTGGGGTTTCACTCCTCCTGGCTCAATATTCTTCAGAGACGTGCTGCATTTCTTTGATCTTCACCCACAAGACATCGGACCCAATTCTGTGTCTAATATCTGCAACTTCCAAGTATTTTGTGAAGTATACCTTGCAGAAGAACCCAACCTACTGCTCTTCAGAGAGCTATTTTATTTGAACCGCCAGAATGAGTGTGCTAGCGGTCAGAGCTTAGATCTTGGCGGTGTCTCAATCCAGCGTCGTAGGGACGTGATCTTTCCTTATGCCAACCCGCTGAGCAACGCCAAAGATTGGAATATGACGTGGTTTTACTGCCAAGACACCTCTCCGGCTGGCGAAAATCCTCTGTCCGGCTTTCGTGCTCTTCGTCTTGGGCCCAATCATCATCTGCCTAACAAGATTACAGCCGCCGAACGCAAATCACTTGCCCCCACTTTGGCCAAGAACAAGGCTCTTCCAGGGAACGGGTTAATAGGCATCAACCTGGTCTGGGTCTGGCTCCCCTGGCGGGTCATTACGTTGAGCCGACGCCCCGGTTTGATGTGTGATTATACAGGCGCAAAGGATGACCCTCTGCGTCACAGCACTGATGACTTGCCAGAAGACGTCATTGATGATATGACGAAGTCTCTTTTGAACGAGAGCCTAGCAGACTATAGTAGAGTGGGCTAAGCCCCTTTCTGTAAGGCTAACCCGGCGCCAAAGGTAAGCCACCCATATGAACTAATTACTATGATTTTTCCATGTCTTCACCCATATTTATTCCTATGCCAATTTCTTACAGGCGAGTGATAAGTTCTAGAAGGTCAAATATAACCATGAGGCTGCCAAGAGAGCCAGGAAGGAGAAGAAAGCCACCAGGAAAGAGGCTGCCAAGAAGAAAGACAAAAAAGCCACCGCCTCTGACCTGCTTCAGCTAGCAGACTCTTCTGAGTCGGAGGTAGCCCTTGACTCCCTTGGCTCATTTTTTAACCATCTTATTGACACTGATTATCAGCAGGAGGACACAGGAGCAAGCCGTAGGAAGGTTGATGAGGTAACTATCCTTTCCTCCGACTCCGAGCCTTTGCCAAGATGGAAAATCCGCAGAGTGACCCGAAAAGTAAGGTTTTCCCATCCTTTAGCTCATCACGATCCTCAATTTCTTTTGAAGCGGCAGATTCATGAGAGCTGGAGGCAGACCCGGACCAACAAGGATGTTGAGCTCTCCTCCGGCTTACCAAACACCCCAAGGAAGCACCAGAATGAGGTCAGTTCTGTTTTAAATATCTTCTATCCCTTGGCGGGTCTTACTTGTCAACCGCTCAATTCTTCTAACTCGGATTACCAGGACACTTCCCCTTCCTCCGGCGACTCAATGTTGTCCAACCTACTGGCTTTTAAGACTGCACCAGGGCAATAATAATCTGCTTATCTTGTTTTTACTTTAATCCCTTGCATCTGTATAACCTTCTGTTTTGCCACAATGGACAAGCCCAGCCCAGCAAACGGGTTAGGAAGAGCAAACCGGCTGAAGACACGGTTGTGACCGAGCCAGCTCTTGAAACAGTTGTACCAGACTCGTCAACTCATGAGCCGCCATCTGAACCAATTCAAGATATAGCAACTCCTGGTGCTGACCCACCTGCTGACCGAGCCGCTGATGACTCAGACAATCCAGAAGCCCCTAGCCCGGTCAGAACAGATGACCTGCAAAACACTGATGTTGAAATTACCAGAACCGGCTTTGTTGAGCCGGGAAGGCCGACTGTACTGGCCAAGTGTCCCGCCAAGGAAGAACTTCTAGACCACCGTTGGGTCAAGCTCGATGTTCCGAATTATGCTCACATGAGTATTGGAGACATCTTTTCTGGCTACATGAGCCAAGTGCACAGCAACCGGAACCTTGAAATTGACATGGCGAAGCAAATGCACCAAAAATTTGAGGTACAACCCTTTTTCTGTATTCATTTATCTTTACTATGCCAGCCCCCAAGTGTATTGCTTATGATTAATATGTTGTAGACTTAGAAACAAATTTAGCGACATTAGTAGCATAGATGAATAAGACATATAAGAAGTCCGGCTTACTCTATAGTCCCCAAGGGGCGGCTTAATCAACATGGTTGAGCCGGTCCTTAATATAATTATACAAACGAAAAATACTTACAGGGCTTTGAACAGTAATATGCATTAGCCCCCAAGTGTGAAGTATTATTGCTTGCAAAATGCTTGGGACTTACTCTTATGAACCGTCGTCTTATGAACCACCACTGAAAGTAAAATTCTTCGTTAAACATTAGCCCCCAAGTGCCAAGTCTTGTTGCTAGCAAAAGGCTTGGGACTTTAATACTGCTTAAAAATTGGCTTTATTGTGACCCTGTATTTGTATAGGCCGCCACGAGCCAACTCGAATCAGAGGTGACTGATCTAAAGAACCGCCTTGAAGCCCAAGAAAGAGAAATCCAAAAGGCTGACACCAAGTTGAAATTCAGCATTTCTGAACAAGAAAAACTGAAGAAAGATTTTGAAATTGAAAAGAAAGCCTGGGCTGATGAAAAAACTGCATTGATTAGACGGGCTGAGAAGACAGAGGCGGCTCTGGAAGAAACAACCGGTGAATTAACCGGCTTAAAGCACCAAGTCTCTCAAATGGTCTCAGCAATCTTTGGTAAGTCGCCCTGCAAGCGTTTAAACATTTGAACCTTTCAGTTGATCATATAATTGGAATTGACTCGCCAGATCATGTTTATGCAGGCCCCAGAAGCTGCAACTTGAACCAAGATATGCTGATCAAGCTGAAGGCAGTGTACAACTTGGTGGAGCAATTATATGTCGGGTCTCAACGTGCATTAGCCACGGTGGCCTTGTCAAATGAAGTGCCTACCCTCCTGGTAGAGGTCTTGAAGAAGCTTTCCGTGCTACCCCAACGGTTCAATGAACTGAGGTGGTCAGCGGCAAGAGCCGGAGCGGTAAATGCTTTAAGCTGGGCCAAGGCTTGGCTACCAGAGTTAGACCCGGCCGACATTGCCACTGGCTATCCAATCTTGAAGGAAGATGGCACTCCTTTTGAAGAAGCAGACTTTACCGCTTGCATAAAGGAGATACGCCCCATGGCCACCCTGATAGCGAATGAAGTGGATCTTACCAAGTACCAAGTGGGTTATGATGAAGAGAACCGGAGAATTCCGATGCCTCATTATGAAGTGACCAGTCTGATCCCCCCACTCTGTAAGCACACATGTGCCCCTGAAGTTGACCCGACCGGTCTAGTTGATGATGAAGCCAAATTTGAAGCTTTGAACAACATTGACTGGTTATCGTCAACCTTCCAGGAAAGGGAATAGGGCGAAGACATGGAGAGGGCTAACCCAGATGCTTCAGGCCAATCATGAAGGCTAACCTACCATGGTGGCTCACACCTATGACATGCTGAAAAAACAATGTGAATCATCTGGACTCAAGGAGTCATGTAATAGAGTAGAAATAACTTTGCTTTTGGCCGTGCCATCATGCACGTTTTACTGCTTAATGTCATTAAGATGTTGTGTTATATTCACCCATGTTTACTTTCCATCTGCTTTCCGCATGCTTGAATAAATATTTTAACTGTCCTGCACATGAAAACAGACCACAATATCCCTTGGCGGCTTACCATCAGGCGGGTCAAAATAACTTTATAAAAAGAGTCACAGATAAGCTTGTTGTATCATATGATGATAAAAAATACAACTATAATCTTACACCTGCGACCTTTTGAATTTGCACCGCCGACTCATGTGACCCGGTCAGGAAGGGTGATAACCTGATCATTGGACACCAATCTTTTCAAAGGTATAATGATGCTCATACATTGGCGACGTATCAGCCAATATTAAGCCGGGTTAAAATTTACCACACTTGTACGTGTAAACCTCAAAAAAAGTCTCAAGTCAAATAAAAGGGTGCTTCCAAAGAAAACTTAAATCAAATAAAAAATTCAAGGTTGCTGATTCGAATACGACCAGTAAAGCATTCCAAAGGGGTCAAGCTAGGATTCGAGTACGATCATGTAGCCCCCAGTGGCTTTGGCGTTGCGTTGATCAAGAGGGTATCGACAGCTATGTTCTCTTTGGTTCGAATACGACCTATGTTTGAACAGGAAGCCCCCTAATGACCTTGAGAGTTTTTCTAATTACTTTGATTCGAATATGATCAAAGTCGGTTCCCAAAAGGGGTTAAGCTATGATTCGAATACGACCAAGAAGCCCCCTAGTGAGCTCGGCAGTGTGCCAATCAAAAGGGTACCGACAACTATGTTCTCTTTGGTTGGAATACGACCTATGTTTGAACAGGAAGCCCCCTGGTGATCATAAGTTTTAACAATTAGATTCGAATACGATCGTAAGCCGGATCAAGAGGGTGGAACTTGATCGAATATGATCAGCCCCCAAGTGATCATGTGAAATGACAATGATAATAACAATGACACATTTACCTTTGAGGAAGGGAAAAAGGATAGAGGTCCTGCTTTATTATTTATCATAATATATACATTGTCAAAACATGTACATCACGAGAGCCGGTGGCTCAAGTGTAGTAAGGCCAAAGATGAGCGATATTCCACGGCCGGCGGGTCTCCTCCTCCGACTTACGTGAGTCTTTGTGCTCTCGAACATCGATAAGGTAGTATGACCCGTTGTTCAAGTTCTTGCTGAACACAAAGGGCCCTTCCCAAGGTGGGGATAACTTGTGCGCATCAGTTTGATCTTGGATGAGCCGGAGCACCAAATCACCTTCCTGAAAGGCTCTAGACTTAACCCGGCGGCTATGATAGTGGCACAAGTCCTGTTGGTAAATCACCGAACGAGCTGCAGCCAAGTCCCGCTATTCATCTAACAGGTCAAGAGCATCCTGACGTGCCTGTTCATTGTCTATCTCCACATAAGCCGCCACGTGAGGCGAGTCGTGACAGATGTCACTAGGGAGAACCGCCTCAGCTCCGTAGACAATGAAGAAAGGCGTATAACCCGTAGATCTGTTGGGAGTAGTATTGATGCTCCATAACACCGAGGGTAACTCCTCAACCCAACAACCCGGCGTCCGCTGCAGGGGGGCCAAAAGCCGGGGCTTGATACCTTTCAAGATCTCCTGATTGGCTCTTTCGGCTTGACAATTGGATTGGGGGTGAGCCACTGATGAAACATCAAGCCGAATATGCTCACATTGACAAAATTCTTCCATGGCGCCTTTAGACAGATTAGTGCCATTGTCAGTTATAATGCTGTGTGGAAAGCCGAAGCGAAATATCTCCTTCTTCATGAATTGAACCGCCGTAGCTGCATCACACTTACTGACTGGCTCTGCCTCGACCCACTTTCTAAATTTATCAACTGCCACCAAGAGGTGGGTCTTTTTATCTTTGGACCTTTTAAATGGCCCAACCATGTCAAGCCCCCAAACTGCAAATGGCCAAGTAATTGGAATCATCCTCAATTCTTGAGCCGGCACATGAGCCCGTCTTGAGAACTTCTGACAACCGTCACATTTACTGATTAGGTCCTCTTCGTCCGCATGAGCCATCAGCCAATAGAATCCATGACGGAAAGCCTTGGCCACAAGTGATTTTGACCTGGCATGATGACCACAATCCCCTTTGTGAATTTCACGTAGAATTCCTTGGCCTTCTTCAGGAGAGATGCAACACTGAAACGCTCATGTAACACTGCGACGATGCAACTCGCCACTGACAATCGTCATTGACTTAGATCACCGGGTTATCTGCCTGGCCAAGGTTTCATCCTCGGGCAACTCGCCACAGGTCATATAAGCCAAATATGGCACTGTCCAATATGGAATGACATGAAGAGCCGCCACCAATTGTGCTTCCGGGTCAGGAACAGCCAAGTCTTCCTCTGTAGGCAACTTGACAGAAGGGTTATGCAGAATATCCAAGAAAGTATTAGGTGGCACCGGCTTACGCTGAGAGCCCAACCGGCTTAAGGCATCGGCCGCCTCGTTCTTTCTGCGGTCAATGTGCTCCACTTGGTAACCCTTGAAGTGTCCAGCAATGGCATCGACTTCACGGTGATAAGGCGCCATGAGAGGATCCTTGGAATCCCATTTTCCTGATACCTGTTGAGCCACCAAATCTGAGTCGCCGAAACACCTTACCCGGCTTAAGCTCATCTCCTTAGCCATCCGGAGACCATGGCGTAAGGCTTCATACTCAGCTGCATTGTTAGTACAGGGAAACATCAACCGTAGCACATAACAAAATTTGTCACCTCGAGGGGAAGCTAAAACAACTCTAGCCCCTGAGCCCTCCAATTGCCTGGACCCGTCAAAATGAATAGTCCAATATGTGTTGTCCGGCTTTTCTTCAGGCATCTGCAGCTCTGTCCAATCGTTGATGAAATCCACTAGCGCTTGAGATTTGGTAGCAGTGCATGGCACATACTTTAAACCATGAGGCCCAAGTTCAATGGCCCACTTGGCGACTCATCCTGTGGCCTCTCTGTTTTAAATGATATCCCCTAACGGAGCAGAACTAAGCACAATGATGGGATGGCCCAGGAAGTATTGCTTAAGCTTCCGTCTTGCCATGAACACCCCATAAACGAGCTTCTGCTAATGCGGATACCGTTGCTTGGACTCAATAAGCACCTCGCTGATGTAGTAAACCGGCCGCTGAAACGGGTGTTCCTTGCCTGCCTCCTTGCGCTCCACCACAATGGCCACGCTGATGGCACGTGTGTTAGCAGCCACATATAATAATAAGGGCTCCTTACCGATGGGAACAGCAAGAACCGGCGGCTCAGCCAGCTGTCTCTTCAAATCTTCAAAAGCAGCGTTGGCAGCATCACTCCAAACGAAGTTATCCGTCTTCTTCATCATTTGATACAGTGTTATGGCCTTCTCACCTAACCGGCTTATGAACCGGCTTAAAGCAGTGATACGACCCGCCAAACGCTGAACATCATTGATACATGTCGGTTTAGCCATAGAGGTGATGGCCTTGATCTTCTCCGGGTTAGCCTCGATCCCCATGTTAGAAACCAGAAAACCCAAAAGCTTGCCCGCAGGCACACCAAAAACACATTTGGCCGGGTTAAGCATCATCTTGTAAACCCGAAGATTGTCAAAGGTTTCCTTTAAATAATCTATCAAGGTCTCCTTCTCTCTGGATTTCACCACTATGTCGTCCACATAGGCATGAACATTGTGCCCAATTTGATTATGAAGACAATTCTGCACACACCGTTGGTAAGTCTCCTGGGCACTCTTGATCCCAAAAGGCATTGATACATAGCAGAAGGCTCCAAACGGAGTAATGAACGTTGTCTTCTCTTGGTCCTTAACTGCCATCTTAATCTGATGATAACCAGAGTAAGCATCCAAAAACTCAAATGCTCACAACCCGTCGTAGCATCAATGATTTGATCAATACGAGGGAGAGCAAAGGGATTAGCTGGACAAGCCTTGTTTAAATCTGTGTAATCCACGCATATCCGCCAAGTGCCATTTTTCTTAAGCACAAGCACCGAGTTAGACAACCACTCTGGATGAAAAACTTCAATGATGAACCCAGCTGCTAAGAGTCGAGCTACCTCCTCACCAATGGCCTTCGGCCTCTCCTCATTGAACCGCCGAAGAAACTGCTTGACCGGCTTAAACTTTGGATCAATATTAAGAGTGTGCTCAGCGAGTTCTCTCGGTACACCTGGCATGTCAAAAGGTTTCCATGCAAAGATGTCCCGGTTCTCACGGATGAACTCGATGACCGCGCTTGCCTATTTGGGATCCAAATTAGCACTGACACTGAACTACTTGGATGAGTCGCCTGGAACAAAGTCAACAAGCTTAGTATCATCGGCCGACTTAAACTTCATGACTGGCTCATGCTTTGTGGTTGGCTTTTTCAAAGACGTCATATCCGCCGGATCAACATTGTCCTTGTAAAACTTCAACTCTTCTATTGCACAGACCGACTCAGCATAAGCCGCGTCGCCTTCTTCACATTCCAAGGCTACCTTCCGGCTTCCATGCACCGTGATGGTTCCCTTATGACCCGGCATCTTGAGCTGCAAATACACATAGCACGGCCGTGCAATGAACTTGGCATAAGCCGGCCGCCCAAACAGAGCATGATATGGGCTCTTGATCTTGACTACTTCAAACATCAATTTCTCGGCCCTGGAGTCATATTCATCCCCAAAGGCTACCTCCAATTTGATCTTACTGACTGGATATGCCGACTTACCGGGCACGATGCCATGGAAGACAGTGTTGGACTGCTTAAGGCTTTTATCAGTTAACCCCATGCGACGGAAGGTCTCATAATAGAGGATGTTGATGCTGCTGCCTCCATCCATGAGTACCTTGGTGAATTTATATCCACCCACCTGAGGGGCCACCACCAAGGCTAAGTGACCTGGATTATCAACCCGGGGAGGGTGATCTTCCCTACTCCATAGAATAGGCTGCTCAGACCATCTCAAATAACGAGGAACTACCGGCTCAACAGCGTTCACAACCCGCTTATGAAGCTTCTGGTCTCGTTTGCATAAACTGGTGTAAACACATGATATTGCCCACTATTCAGCTGCTTTGGATAGCTCTGGTATCCACCTTGCTGTTGTTCCTGCTGTTTCTGACCACCCTAGCCGGATTGTTGGTTATATCCACCTTGATTACCTTGAGAATTTTGAAAGTTGGGATTTGAACCGCCGCCCGGGCCATGAAAACCGCCGCCACCTGAGCTGCTGCCCTGCCGATTGTTACCATCAAACATGTTGGAATTTTTGAAGTCCTTCATGATCATACAGTCCTTCCATAGATGGGTAGCCGGCTTCTGCTGAGTGTCGTGCCTTGGGCAGGGCTCATTCAATAATTTCTCAAGTGTGGGGCCTGACCCGCCAGACCTGGGAGGTGGTCTCCCCTTACGCCGTTGGTTGTGACCCTGTGCATTAGTGTTAGCCACAAACTCCAAACTACCATCAACCTTACGTTTATTACCTCCTTGACATGCCGGGTTATGCTGAGGGCCCTTGCCGTTGTCGTTCTTCTTTCCCTTCCCTGTCTTTTCATCATCAGACTCGGGATCCTTGGTACTATCAGAATTGGCATACTTGACCAGAGCCGCCATCAGTGTACCCATATCATTACAATCGCGCTTGAGCCGCCCCAGCTTTTATTTCAGAGGCGAAAAATAGCAATTTTTCTCCAACATTAAGACTTCAGAGCCGGCATCCATCTTATCAGACGAATGTATTATGGCCTTAACCCGGTGCACCCAATGGGTTGTAGACTCCCCCTCCTCCTGCTTGCAATTCATCAAATCCACAATTGACATGGGTTGCTTTCACGTATCTTTGAAATTCTGGACGAACCGGGCTTTTAGCTCCGCCCATGAACTGATTGAATTAGGCGGTAGGCCTTTCAACCAAGTGCGGGTGGTCCCATCCAACATCATGGTAAAGTACTTGGCCATCGCAGCATTACCGACCTCCTATAACTCCATAGCCATCTTGTAACTTTCAATCCATGCCCCGGGCTGTAAGTCGGCCATGTAGTTTGGCACCTTCCTAGGTTCCTTAAAATCCTTGGGCAGACGCTCGTTACGTAGAGCCAGCACCAGACAGGGACACCTCCGGTCCTGGTGGCCACACCTACCTCGATAGAAGTCGTCGGATAAACCGGATATGGCTGATAAGCCGTCAGCTGAGCCGCCTGCTCAGCCGCCCGCTCAGCCTCTTGATGTATTTTGTCTTGATCTACCAAGTTAAAGGCTCCATGGCGCATCAGGTCATGCCCGCCTGGCTGGTTACAACGCTGGACGTTGCATGAGACTGCCGCTTAGTCCATGTGCCTGCTATAACTCGGGCTTCGGCTTGGACGAAGGGTTGAGTCGATCATGTCCTGGCTGTACGAGTACGCCTCCTGTTGTGCTAAAGCCGTCTGAAGAAGTTCTCTGACCCAGTGGGTTTCGACCGCTGCCGGGGAGTCGCTGTCAATTGGGAGAGCTGCCAGCCGTGCCACCGCCGCGATCATGTTCTCCAACGGGTTAGAATAGTGACTCGGAGGTGTTGGTACATACTGAGGTGGAGCAGTATTCACGCGGGGAGGCCCCATCACCTGTGGTTGAATCGGTGCCCCGACCCCGGGTGTTGCAACCCGGTCTGCCTCAGTATGCGGGGAGAGCCACAGCGGGTTACTCGGCCCTATACCAGGTGTGTGAAAGAGGTTTCGAGGATCATAAACCGAAGGGAGTCGATACTGAGTCTTCTGATATCTTCTCCTCATGAGCTCAATAGACGCGTTCTGATCTTGCGTGAGCCGGAAAGTCTGTGCCTGAATCCGCTGAGCCTGAGCATCCAGAGCCGCCCGCTCTACGGTTATCCTAACATCTTCCGCTGCTAGGTCTTCCTGAGCCTGCCCCATATCCAATTTTAACTGTGCCACTTCCGCGTCATGTCGAGCTTGATCCGCCGGGTTGACCACGGCGGTTAACAGAGCGGTCATCTTATCTATGAGATCCATCAGCACCTGAGCTGGCGAGCACACAAGGCCTCCTACCCCGGCTGCTGCTGACCCAGATGTTATGGCCGCCGCAGTTGTGGAGTCTTGGATAGGTTGTGTGCCGGCCATGAAGATCCCGACCCTGCTCGGCGGCTCGAGGTAATCCGGAATACTGCTGCCATCGGAACAGCCCCCAAGCCCGTCGTCCTGCAGTTGATACAATGAATGTGTCTCACCTGTGGATGACTCACTATCAGAGTAGACAGTCGTCTCACCACTAGAGGAAGATCCTTTAGAGAGCCCTTTGTGGATGCATCCCACGAAGGCACGCTTCACAGCAGGCGGAGCTCGGGCGGGTCTCGCACGATGAGCCATCTCGATGAGGTCGGTGCAAATGTCCGGCTCACGGCCCGGCTCGCTGAACTTGCCGATGAAGACGTGAATTCCGCCGAAGGGGACCCGGTACCCGTACTCAATTGAGCCGGTGTCGGGGCCCTAGCCTGCATCGTCGATATAGAGCTTGCCGCGACGACTCTTGGTCATCCGGCCCACAGCGTATCCCTTGAGCCCTTCGAAGCTGCCCTTCAAGAACTCAAATCCACTATGCGCTGGCCCCATGGTGGGCGCCAACTGTTGTGGAATTGTCACGGCAGATGTCCTAGTGAAAGGACTTAGTCGTGGAGCCATCACAACTAGGAAGCTTAAAGGGGTTAATCGGGACAAAGGACACGAGGTTTATACTGGTTCGGCCCCTTACGGTGAAGGTAAAAGCCTACGATCCAGTTTTGAGTGGGATTGCTTATGTCTCGATAACCAGGGAGCGAATCGCTTGACCTAGCTCTCGAGTTGATGTTACTTGCCCTGAACCGCCGCCGGGTCGTCCCTTTATATACAGAGGTCGACGCCCAGCGGCTCTACAGAGTCCCGGCCGGCTCATAAACAGTGTCCGACTCGGTCTCTTAACTATTCTTGCCTTACAATACAAGTCACGCATACATGGCGGTTTATCACTATAGGGCCTTAAGTCGCCTCTGGGCCTTGGGCCCTTAACTGAACCGCCATCTCTATCCTGGGTCTTGGGCTTCAAGAATATTTGTAAGTATAACCCGGCCCCTCCTGGGCGGGTCATACCAATAGTTATATCCCCAACAATGCGCTATCTTTGAACGAGAAAGTCAGCTAATAGTTACTTTAGATGCCGGATAACGCGATGTTACAAATTCTCGTTCGCTTAAAAAATCAGTTTATCCTGACAGAGAAGTAGGAACAAACTTTATAACGTTGCAAACTCGTCTACGTCTACCGGAGAAGAAAAAGGACAAGCTCAAGCCCAAGTGGGAGGGTCCCTTAATCATTGATAAAGTTCTCACCGGAGGAGCGTACCGCCTGCGTGATGCATCAGATAATCGACTCGAGCCGAACCCATGGAACGCGGCTAGACTCCAAAGATTCTACGCCTAGCGCCGAACTCTGTGTTCGTCCCCTTCCCTCCGCCTTTTTTTATTTTATACATGTCACTACAAAAAATAGACACATCCATGACATTTTGGGCCAAACGAATTTTTTTTCTGTCATACATATGACACTTCTATGACGATAATTGTGACAAAACCGGTATCATCATAGATGTGGTGGGCTCCTACTTCTATGACAAAAAATCATGATAGAAAATGGGCTTTTCGTCCTAGGCGGGCCGGAGACGCAGCTGCATGACATTCTTTGGGCCATCCATGACGGAAAAAACAATGGTAGAAGCGAGGGGGAGGAAAATTTCGGGGAGTTGCCGGTTGCGGTGGGAGGTCGGGGGCGGAGCGATGTGCGTTTCTCTCGTATGTACGCGCGTGTGTGCGAGGCGTTGGCTCTAACTTAAGCCTAGCAAGGCGTTGGGCTCTAACTGAACCCGAGCGATTGCACTGCAGGCTACGCGTTACTGAACCCGAGGGATCGATCGATGGCTGTTAACTGAACACGATGGAGCGATTCCTTCACTACTGCTGCTAACTGAAGCCGATCGATTGGATGAACAGTGAGCGTTGCGGGGGGGGGGGCGGTTGGATGAACAGTGAGCAGTGGCGTTGCCTCTGGATGAACAGGAACCCGTGGTGTGGAGGGCTGGATGAACAGTAGACGGTGGAGGGGTGGTTGAACAGGACCCCGTGGTGTGGAGGGCTTGATGAACAGTAGACGGTAGAGGGGTGGTTGAACAGGACCCCGTGGTGTGGAGGGCTGGATGAACAGTAGATGATGGAGGGGTGGAGGGGTGGTTGAACAGTAGCCGGTGGAGTAGCGCGCGATGGAGGCTGGATGAACAGGAGCCCGTGGAGGCTGGAGGAGGTCGACGGTAGCCCGTGGAGGCTGGAGGAGGTCGACGGTGGAGATGAACAGTATCCCGTGGAGTCCCGTTTTGCGGTACACCACACCCTCCCCCCCCCCCCGTTTCGACCGTAGCGCTCCAACACAAGTCTGCTTCATCAGTTTTGCGGTATGCCACACCCCTCCCGATCAATAGGACCCCCGTTTTGACCGTAGGAGGTCTGTTTCGTCCGTTTTGCGGTACGCCACACCCCTCCCGATCAACAGGACCCCCATTTCGACCGTAGGAGGTCCGTTTCCTCCGTTCTGCGGTACGCCAGGCCTCGTTTCCATCGCCTGTTCCGTCCAAGACGGTTGGCTCCCACCCGTTTCGTTGCCTCCCCATGAACACGACGCATTCCGTTGCCTCCCCATGAACACGACGCATTCCGTTGCCTCCCCATGAACACGAGCCCTCGCCGTACGTATGCGTGACCAGGTGTTCGAGACCCCGCCCGTATGTACACATACGTGGCCGTATTTTCTTTCTTGCACCCTGGCCGCTGTATGTACGTGTACATGCTACGTGCGTGCCTCTACTACGACATGTACGCGCCTCTACTATGACACGTGCGCACCTCTACATCGACCAGTATATATGTACATACAAGTTCGCGACCAGAATGACAATGCTACGTACGCTTCGACCAGGTGGGTCCCGATTGTCAGGCAGTTCCTTGCATGCGAAAATGTAGCTGGTGGGTCCCAGCAGTCAGAGGGGCGAATCGTTTTTTTTTCGGACGCACTTCCTTTGTGTGCGAAGATGTAGCTGGTGGGTCCCAGTAGTCAGGGGGGCAAATCATTTTTTTCAGACACACTTCCTTGCGTGCAAAGATGTAGCTGGTGGGTCCCAGCAGTCAGGGGGGCGAATCGTTTTGTTTTTTTTGCCCGGACGCACTTCCTTGCGTGCGAAGGTGTAGCTGGTGGGTCCCAGCAGTCAGGGGGGAAACGTTTTTTTCACGAAATATGGTGGCCCGTCCGGTGGGTCCCCGCTGTCAGGTGGAGGAATAATTATTTTGCGCGTAATAAGGAGGCACTTCCTTGCTGCGACCATGGACCCAGTTGTCAGCCTCTCCACGTACAGTCCACGTCTGATGGAAGCCGTTCCTTGACCACGTTGACCACGCCGCACCGAGAGCACCAGGGCGGTGGACGACGGCGAGGCCTAGGAAGGGGACGATGCGAAGCCGGTGAAGACGTCGAAGTGGATGCCCATGCGTACAGGAGTACAAGGGTTTGCTAGTTCGCTGCGGTGTGAGGCTGCCGTCGCTGCAGAATAACAAGGGGTGTGGGTGAGTAGAGGGATGGCATGGCCAGCGATGGGAGTAGTAGGGGGCGGTGAGGCCTCCGCCGGATCGCAGCCGGCCATGGGAGGCAGGACCACGAGGCACGACCAGCGCTGGTTTGGGCGGCTGGAGCAAGAAGACCAGAGGTTGAAGAAGCACTACGGCCGTTGGATGGACATCGTACGGTCACTGGAGCTAGAATCGTGCATATTGACTAAGTTGACAAAGCCTTCCGTCCCCGTCAACTTAGTAGGCCCACAAGTCAGCCTGCCACTATACTAGGTCCCAGCTAACAGGGGGAGTATTCATTTTTTGTGCGTAATAAGGAGGCACTTCCTTGCGTGCGAAGATATAGCTGGTGCGTCTGAGCTGTCAGCGGTGGTAACATTTTTTCGCGAAATACTGAGGCCCTTTTGGTGGGTCCCTGATGTCAGGTGGACGAATCATTATTTTGCGCGTAATAAGGAGGCATTTCCTTGCGTGCGGCTGTGGAGCCAGCTGTCGGCCTCTCCACGTACAGTCCACTTCAGATGCATGTCGGTCGTTGACCACGTTGACCAGGCCGCGCCGAGAGCACCAAGGCGGTGGACGACGGCGAGGCCTAGGAAGGGAATGACACGGAGGTAGGGAAGACTCCGGAGTTGTTTCCCACGCGGAGGGGAGTAAGACTGAACAAGGGTTTACTGGTTCGTCTGCCGTCGCCGGAGAATAACAGCAGGTGTGGGTGAGTAGAGGGATGGCTAGGCCAGTGATGGGAGTACGGTGGGGCGGTGAGGCCTGCGCGGCAGCACAGCCAGCCGCGGGGGGGAGGGAGCAGGCAGTCCCGCCGGCGCTTGTTTCAGCGGCTGGAGCAGGAAGAGCAGAGATTGAAGAAGCACGAGGGCCGTTGGATGGCCATCCAACAGTCACTGCTTGTGCGTCAACCTTTTTTTAGGAAAGCCTCAAATCTATGGAAAACAGCATACAACCCATCTGCCATTATTTCTAATAATTTACAGCCCATTTGCTAATTCTTAAGGTTTTGTTTGGAGCCCATATTCTTTTTGTTAGCATTACAGCCCATATTGTGGCCACGGTTAAAAAATTATATGAAATTTTGCATATTTGGGTGCGGTCCGAACTGTTTTTAATCCCGAAATTTCGAGTCACATTCAAACTGATTTTATAAATAAATGTATATCAATATAAAATCCAACAAATTCTCCACGCATAAAAATTAATGTAATTTAAAATCTCAAAATGAAAAAAGATATTTGAAACTAATTGCCGGTTTGATGTGTTTTAAAAATGTACATCCCATTTCTCATTACTGATAGGCCATTTTCTCGGCCAGCCGAATGAAGCTCTCCTCGTCTTGAAAGATTTGCAGCCCAATAGGCCTGACAAAGCGACTTACTTGGCAAATCACAAAAAAACTGGGTTCTGGCCTTGGACCCAGCTGTCAGCCTCTCCACGTACAGTACTCTTTCGATGGAAGTCGATCGTTGACCACATTGACCACGCCGCGCCGAGAGCACCAAGGAGGTGGATGACAGCGAGGCCTAGGAAGGGGACAACAAGGAGCCGGGGAAGACGCGGCAGTGGATACCCACGAGGAGAGGAGCACGAGGGTTCACTGGTTCGGCTGCGGCATGAGGCTGCTGTTGCCGCAGAATAACAGGGGGTGTGGGTGAGTAGAGGGATACCCTAGACCAGCGGTGGGAGTAGTAGGGGGCGGTGAGGCCTCCGCGGCATCACAGCCGGCCACGAGAGGCAGGAGCACGCAGCACGACCGGCGCTGCTTTAGGTGGCTGGAGCAAGAAGACCAGAGGTTGAAGAAGCACTATGGCCGTTGGATGGACATCGTACGGTCACTGGAGCTAGAATCGTTCATATTGACTAAGTTGACAAAGGCCTCCGTCCTAGTCAACTTAGTAGGCCCACAAGTCAGCCACCCACTATGGTGGGTCCCAGCTAGCAGGGGGTATTCATTTTTTGGTGCGTAATAAGGAGGCACTTCCTTGTGTGCGAAGATATAGCTGGTGGGTCCGACCTGTCAGCGGGGAGGACGTTTTTTCGCGAAATACAGAAGCCCTTCCCATGTACAGTGCACGTACAGTGCGTAATAAGGAGGAACTTTCCTTGCGTGCGACCATGGACCTCGTGGGTCCCAGCCATCAGGCTCTCCACGTACAGTCCTCTTCCGATGACTCTCGTATGTTGACCACGCCGCGCCGAGCGCACCGAGGTGATGGACGATGGCAAGGCCCCAGACTGGAACGACCCAGAGATGGGGAAGACGCGGCAGTGGAGTCACAGACAGAGAGGAGTGGGAAACTTGACTGGTTCCGGTGCTGGGTGGGCCTGCACTCGGCAGAGAATAACAGGAGGTGCGGAGTGGAGGGATGGCCTGGCCGTCGGCGGGGTAGCATTTCACTGAGGAGCGCAAAACAACGCCGCTGAACGCCGAAGGCTGGAGCAGGCGGTTCCGGCAGCGCTGGGGGAAGAAGACGAGAGATTGAAGAAGAATGCCGGCCATTGGATGTAAATCCAACGCCTTCTTAGGCTTCGACCTACTGGCCCACATGTCAGCCAGTCCATTTGTTTTTTTAGTCCATTTGGTGGGCTGGGTGAAACAATGATGTATCATCTATGCAGCCCGTTTAAATCCCATTTGCATTTTTCTCAAAATCGCGGACTTGCTGGACTGGGTGAAAATATCATGTTGGGCTAGATGGAGAAATGTTATAAAACATAAACACATGATTGCACGTCAGTAAAATCTTTGCAACCTTATGTACGCAATCACTAGGAGTTAACTTGGCAAGTTATATATAAACAATTATTATTATTTTTTTGTAAGAACTTTCAACTTATGAAATAAAATATCATTTTAATTTTATAAGTTAATAGTACGTGGGGTATTATTATTTTTTAGGCTAGACGTGGGACAGTTGAGTTGGTTCTAGGGGAAAGTACTGGGAGAAAACTCAGTTTACATCAAAAAAGAAAGTGGGAGAAAATTCAGAGACCTGCTAGGTCAACCTGAGGAGAGGAATATGTTGGGAGGAAGGAGATTCAAAGCACGGCAGTCGAGTGAAGTAGTTTTTTTTACGGACAAGTGAACTAGTTTACATACATTAGCAAATAGCCACTAAAAAACAAATCAGGTTAATGGGTTCTTAAAAGAAATATTTCAGACAAAACAGATAATTACGACACATAGGCTAATGCATGAAACACTCAGATGATAAAGGTGCTTATAAAAAGATAAAGTACAACATCTAGACCTTCCTGGCACGCTTGATCATGACGCTGCGGCTGTCCGTGTACTCGTCGGTTACGGGAAGCAGACACGCCCTCATGTCCAAGATCTGCCTGTACATGTCGTAGCATGCGTATGCGTCCTTGGCTGTGTAGGTTATGTAGGCTAGATTCAGAGGTACCTCCCACGTGTTCAGGTCGTCTTCTTTCATGTTGGCGTATCAGGGGTCGATGATGGTCTCAGCGAGGTCAACCACGGAGTCCTTCTCCTGCCCGTTGCTGATGAACTTGTATTGCTTCTGGATGTTGACAAGCTTGTTGCACCAGATGGCCAAATCGTCGCGTTCTTCCTTCTCTCCACCGTAGCGAAGATGCAGTCGGCGCTGCCGATGAAACGGGCGAATGCTCCAGAACCTGGTGCAGCCATAGGACTGAGGCGAGGCAGAGCTTCACCCAGTCCATATCGTTGGTGTACATCACATTCAACTTGGTGCAGCCATAGGACTGAACGGCGAACTAACTCCTTGTTGAAGTCCATATCCAGCAGACTCACCCCTCGGATCGCCATTGGAGTCTCTTTGAGTGAACGAGTGTGTAGGCGGCGGCAGCAGTTTGTTTTTCAGCTCTTGGGGAACTGGATTCAACAGTAAGCTGATTGTGTACAGGTGACAACAGTTACTACCCCTCCCTCGTCCGCTGCACGCCCGGCAGAACATGCACCCTCGGCGCATTCTAACACCTCCATTAAGAAGCCTACTCCAGCCACACGTCGGTTCACGAGCAGGTCTGTATTGGTACTGTAATAACAGGAGTTAGTGGTCACTTTACTTAAATTTAATTAGCTTTAATAGAAATTTATATGTAAAACAAGCAATGCATTGGCTCGTTCTATCAGTGCCACGGGATCAACATGCACAACAATTAGAATTATTATTCTTAGGACGCACACGATCAGCACATTTGTCGCACTTTCACAAAGATAATACTACCAAGTTTGAATTATTTGTTATGGTTGCTGTCCTCTACATCATCATGTCGTGTTTCCCAGCTTGCAAGATTCAGAACCAACAAATAAGATCCAAATAATAAGTAAAACAAAGATGCCTACACATCTCATTCATTCCCAGCTTGCAAGATTCAGAACCAACAAATAAGATCCAAATAATAAGTACAACAAAGATGCCTACACGTCTCATTGATTCCCTGCTTGCAAGATTCAGAACCAACAAATAAGATTCAAATAATAAGTACAACAAAGATGCCTACATGTCTCATTGATTCCCAGCTTGCAAGATTCAGAACCAACCCATTAGAGCCTTTTGATAAAGTGAATATCGGGATTAAATCCATCTTGGCTAGCCATGTCATACAATCGAAGAACTTGGCGAATGCTCTTGACCGTCACAACATCTGTAGTAGAGCATTCCTGTTTGCACAACATGTTTGCATAGCACAACAAGGAGACAGGAGAGCATGATTTCGCTTTAGTTGAACCATTTTGTGCAGTTCCACCAAAATTGAGAGATGTTGCTCTTGACCGTCACAACATCTGTAGTAGAGTATTCCTGTTTGCACATCATGTTTGCATAGCACAAACAAGGAGACAGGAGAGCATGGTTTCACTTTAGTTTAACCATTTTGTGCAGTTCGACCAAAATTGAGAGATGTTGCCCACGTGACATTTTAGTTGAACTACACAAGACACTCATTCCAAAAAAAAGTGTTTTGTGCAGTTCACCAAAAGGTCACAATAGCAACAAGGTGAAATGGATATCCCTATCTGCACAAAATGATAGAAAGTAAATAGTTGCTGGTCAATAAGAATATTCGAAACATATACAAAATGAAAAGAGGCATCTTAATTATGTTCATGTCAATCACACAAGGATAGTAGAAATTTTAAAACGTCAGCAATGCTTCATGTTACCAGAAGTATTATGATCAAAAATGAGATTCCTTAGATATGGGATTACTTTAATGGTGGCATTGCTTGTTTACCAGACACAGTAAATCAACAGCAGCTAAAGAGTTGGTTTAAGGGCATGGGACCGTGGGGACACCAGGACACTCAGCGGCGTAAAGGAGCAACTTACTTATCATACTGGGGAAAACAGCAGGAGTGCCATTTGTAACACAGTTTAATTGCATCTTCTCACTGGAGGCATTAGATTAACAATAACACTAGTTAGACATGTCCCTAAGGTAACAGTGTGATCGCTTCATTTTACATGCGCCCTTACAGCAAAAGGTTGGTTTACCCGCAAAAAAAACAGCAAAAGGTTGGTATAAGGACATGCGACAATGGACGCATCAGCACAATGTACCTACAAGGAGGCATAAAGTGGTGATGCCGAGCTTGTTCACGCTATGTGAGGGTAGCAAACCTAATCCTGGAGACCTTTTACTATGTGAGGGCAGCAAATCTAATCCTGGAGGCCTTTTACTATGTGAGGGCAGCAAATCTAATCCTGAGACCTTTTACTATGTGAGGGCAGCAAATCTAATCCTGAGACCTTTTACTATGTGAGGGCAGCAAATCTAATCCTGAGACCTTTTACTATGTGAGGGCAGCAAATCTAATCCTGGAGACCTTTTACTATGTGATGGAAGCAAATCTAATCCTGGACATACTCTGTTGACTTGTCCACCAGCCGCCACTTTCTATCCTTTTTTCAACCAATAATAGATATGTTCCTTATCTAGTTTGTACTACGTTTTCCCATTATTTCCCTTTTCAGCCAAGAGACCGGTTGGGTATCCGGTCTCTACTACTTTCACCATATTATTTCCTCTTTGAATCAAGTCCTAGATTCATGCTACAACTTTCCCCCCTTTCTTCGTTGTTTGAACAAAGCCCTAGATTCGAATGCATGAAGTAGCTTTACCTCTAATAATACTAAAAATTTAGGTGGCTTTGGAAGAGCTGATGGGAGTAGAAAAAGATGCACATGTAGACACGTGGGGAGCTGGGGCAGTAGAGCAAGGCCGCTTTCGAAGAACTTATACCTGAGGGTCACCGGGATGTCGGCGGCGGCAGGTCGGATCTGCGGACAATACGGCAGGGAGGAAGAAGGGTCAGAGGACCTCCCGAGCCGGCGCTATGTCGAAGAGAACGGCACGGGCAGAGGATCGGGCCCCTCTGGCAGCTATGGGTTTCCTCCCTCAGCAGCGATGACCGTGTGAACGATGCACCTTTTAGTCCTCTACACACACCGGCCGAAGGGATCCGGCCGGATCTGTGACCAGCGCTGAGCAGAGAGAAAATGTCGCTACCGATGTCTTGTTTATATCTGGAGAGGATGAGAGAATGAAGAGAGCAACCCTAGTAAAGCAAGCGCCCAGGCCCCTGCGTCCATATATAGTGGAGTGATTATATTTTTTCTCTCCACAACAAGTGTTTCAATTTGTGTACGTGGCATTAAAGGTGACTACTCTACGACTCCTACTTACTACTATAGTACTACCTCCATCCTGGTTTATAGGTCCCTTTTATAGTTTGTGCCAAATTTTGACTAAAGATTTAACTAACAAAATGTTAATGCATGTCAAGAAAAATTATCTCATTGGATTCGTATTTGAACATAGTTTTGAAAAATATAATGTTTGGTGACTTGTGTGAACATTTTCTTAGTTTAATCTATGGTCAAAATTTGGCACGAAATACAATGGGGACCAATAAACCCAGATAGAGGTAGTATTGTTCACTTGTGCTACCCGCCCCTCCATTCATTGAACAACCCCACGGGTGAATAAACATACAGTAAATACTGTATTTATATAGAACGAACAAGCTCAAACTATTTTTGCGTAGTTAAAAGTTGAGGGTGGGGCTTTTCCCGGGCAGTACGCGCGGCAGTTTTCGGGTAGGCAGTTTGACAGAGAGGCGAGGAGGGTGAGCGAGTGGGGCTGTGCGATTTGACGGTGCATTACTGCTGGAAAGACTTGTGATATGACCACTCACTATAGTCATGAATTACTGGCGCTCCGACCGGGGTGATTCCCCCCTTCCGTTCCGCGCTCTAATCTGGTGGATGACACGTCGACCCGGATGCTGGCTCTCCCACATGTCGGACTCGGGGTAGTAAGAAGGATCAAAGAATGATGCGGTATATACTAGTAGTACTATACTAGTACTACTTAGGTCAGAGGAGTGCGAACCACGGCAGCCCAATAAACCAGCCGTGCGAACCACGGTAGCCCAGTGAACCAGCAGTAGAAAACAATAATGTGGTGATATGGCCATAAAAACAATGTGCTACGGTCCACACTGTAGCATGTACAGTAACACTCCTCTTTGTTTGGATCCCTGAGTTAGAGCTAGTTTGGGTTGAAATAGCCTCAAATTATCGAAACAAGAGGGGTTAGTTTGAGCTAGTTTGCTCTAACCCAACTAAAAAAACTAGCCCGGTGGAGAGGTTCTAATTGGGTTAGTTATCCTGGGCCCACTAAAAGAGAACTAAAAAATCTCACCTGCCCGCACCAGATCGCTCCCCTAAAAAAATCTCACCTGCCCGCACCAGATCGCTCCCCCCTCTCGCATGACTCCTCTCTGTTCCCCATAGGGCCGCCCGCCCAAGCACCGCTCGCCCTCTCTCTCCTCCGGCTGCCCTCTCCTTCCGGCCTCCGCCGCCCTACTCCGGCCGCCATCTCCCTCCGACCTTCGAAGGTCGCCCCGCTCCCCCTTCACTAGTCGTTTTTCTCCCTCTGTCGTGCGCGGCGGCGGCGCATCTACCAGGGAGGTCGCGAAAGGGGTGAGTTTGTTCGTTCCTTCTCTATCTCACGGCCATATCATTGATCTTGCTTGCTCTAGCACTAATTCTGATTTGGAAAAGTAGATCCTGATCAAACTTGCTATAGATTTGTGGTGCACGCATGGAATTGTTTGATGCTGCTTGAGGAGGTAAAAAATCTTTCTAGGGGCCCAAAGATTCAGGTCACCTTTCTAGGTATTTCAATTTCAGGCTTGCATTATTTGTAGAGGCCCAAAGATTCAGTTCACCTTTCTTGGTATTTCAATTTCAGGCTTGCATTGTTTCTAGAGGCCCAAAGATTCAGTTCACCTTTCTAGGTATTTGAGTTTCAGGCTTGCATTATTTCTAGAGGCCCAAAGATTCAGTTCACCTTTCTAGGTATTTCATTTTCAGGCTTGCATTATTTCTAGAGGCCCAAAGATTCAGTTCACCTTTCTAGGTATTTCATTTTCAGGCTTGCATTATTTCTAGAGGACCAAAGATTTAGTTCACCTTCCTAGGTATTTCAGTTTCAGGCTTGCATTTTTATAGAGGCCCAAAGATTCAGTTCACCTTTCTAGGTATTTAAGTTTCAGGCTTGCATTATTTCTAGAGGCCCAAAGATTCAGTTCACATTTCTAGGTATTTCAGTTTCAGGCTTGCATTATTTCTAGAGGCCCAAAGATTCAGTTCACCTTTCTAGGTATTTTAGTTACAGGCTTGCATTATTTATAGAGGCCCAAAGATTAAGTTCCCAGTCGGCGGCAAGCGGCCCTTCTACCCATGCCGGTGTCGACCTCAACTCGCAAGGGCCGTCGTCGGAGGGGTTCCCGGGGCTTGGGCTCTACAGAGCCTTCCTCGCGAGCGACGATGGCGAGCTCCTCCCTCGGTGCATGAGGGGCTCCGGGCTCCCTCCCTATCGTGAACAACTTTCGTGATGAGTTAGCTCATTATTTGTTTCATGAAGTGTTTTTTTATTTTGTGAAGCTTGATTGACGACTTGTATGTTTAAGTGGGATATCTCATTTGTATGGACAAAGTAAAAATTATCATGTTTTGCATGCTTGATTGTATAGATGGTTCGTTTGTGTTAATTGTGAGCGGGAGGAGGCCACAGAAGAGCCGGCCACACCAAGAGGGATTCTTGGATCCAAGGGACTTATTTTAGTCTGACTAAAAATAGGGTCCAAAGTAGTCAAATGATTGAGATAGAGCATTTATTGTTAGTCTAACCCTGCCATCCATACACCTCTTTGGTTTAGAGTTAGTTCAGGGTTAGAATCTAACTCTAACCTCTAACTGAGTTAGAGTTCTCCTCGTCTCGGTTCATCACCATCATACTTTCCCCATTCCTGTGTTTTCAGTATCCTGCGAATCAAAGAGGCCCTTTTTTCGGGAAAACTCAAAGAGGCTCTTAGACTGGTTTAGGTCCGGTCATTTTTTATAAACGTGTTATGTCCAAAATTTAATGAACGTGCTACGGTTTCCACAAAAATAATCCGGTTTCATGTAGTAATTCATTGATTTATTTATTCTTCTGCGGGGGGTTTGCATGTAATTCGTGAGGTATGAAATGTAAAGTACCCCGGCATATGCTCCGAGTCGTGCATGCACTACGACCCAGATGCTCTATGTCCCACATGTCGGCGAATGGGAGCAAGTGGAAATACCCTAGGAGTACAAGTAGGAGGATAAATGTGTGAAAAATATGTACTGTGAAGCGTAGCCGCGGTTCAAAAAGTAGACCTAAAGTGATGACAGCTATAGGTCGCACGCACCCAACTAGTGGTACTAGACATACGACTAATTTTTCCCTCAAAAAAAAGAGGCACGAGTGCTCAGTACTCCTATTCTATAAACACGAGTCCCATCTGACAACAGCGTCCGTGGTACAGCTAGCCCTCCTCCCTTGTTTCTCTCTTCTACTCTCTCGGCCGATGCCCGGTGGGTGGGGTGGGTTTGGTCAACTGCGGCCCCACCTCACAATGAAAACGTTACGACTGGAATAAAAAATGCCATATACTCCCTCCGTTCATAAATATAAGCCTTTTTAGATACTACTTCAAATGGAATACAACATACAGATGTATGAAGACATAGTTTAGAGTGTAGATTCACTCATTTTTCTCCGTATGTAGTAGTCACTTGCTGGAATCTTTAGAAAGACTTATATTTGGGAACGGAGGGAGTACTATACTAATAAAACATTAAGGCCACGAGGCGATGCAGTGCTGGTTACAGGAGGCAAGAAGAAGAGATGCATCCATCGACGACGTCCACCTCCTCGACTCAGGGCGCCGGCCCACCGATCGGTGCCTAAGTAGCAGCGGCTTTCGTGGCTAGGTCGACATGCTTCTGAACAATGTCGTCCAAAGATTCCAGCCGCTGGAAGAAGACCAACGTCTTTCTGTCCTTGTTTGCCTTGTAGTGGCCTATGTAGATGATTTCCTCGTAGACGTGGATGTGCAGGTCGACGGTTTCTTGCATGGCGAGGCGCTGCGCGGCAAGCGCGGCCTCGAGGTGCACATTCTTCGTCGTGACCTCCAGCACCTACAGGGCCACCAGGGCTTGAAAGAGTTCGTAACCATGTAGGCCGATGAGGGTGGCAGACAATGAGGAGCCTGGGCGCGCGGGCTGGAGCAGTACGGCAAGGTCGTCCGTGTGCTTCTTGACGGCGGTGAACTTGCGGATGGAGTTGACCATCATGTCGTCCATGCGAGAGGCGAAGCCGGCGTCGGCGAGGGCTACGATGCCTGCGGTCGCCAGCACCATCTGGAAACGCTGTGCGGTGCGGGGCCGCAGGCCGGCGCCTTGGATGATTTGGCACAGCCGACTGCCACTCGCGTCCATCGACTCCATAGGTGCTTGTGGCTTCTGGTCACTTGGTCTTGGATTGGAGTGAGCAGTGTTGCGCAGAGACTTGGGAGTAGATGGATTGGAGTGGTGGGGCGCCTTTATTATATGAGAGTCCAAACTCTGTTGCATTCACATTGTGCTGGCTCTAGTCTGCTTCTCCAATTAATTCCCTCTGCATGTAATTGAGGATGCATCATTGACCGTTCAACGTCTCGGGAACCGCTACCCTCTTCCTCCTTGGCATTCAAGCACCTATGGACCCATCGACGACGAGGTGCCTATGGTGACTTCGTAAATTTCAAGATGATAGTGCCGTGCGTGTGTGCGTTCATAGGGGTGAGTGTATGCGCGTGTATATGAGCGCTTGCGTCTGTACTGTGTCAAAAAAAACGTAAATGCGTGTCAAAAAGAGACTAGTCAGTATACTCAATATTGTGCACCTCGGAGAGGAAAACGATAGAACTAGTACGTATTTATTTACGGTGCAGATTCACTCATTTTGCTCCATATGTACTCCGTCTCGGTGTAGTCTAGTCACTTGTTGAAATCTCTAGAAGGGCAAATACTCCTTTCTGGTTTACAGGGCTATACTAGCAAGTAGTTGTACGTACTAGTACAATAGTGGGCTCACATAGCAATTTTGTCTCATGCAAGAGCCTGGCTATATGCGTGCTCCAATGTTCGCAACTGCAACGTTCGGTTTGCGCTTGGCTCTTCGCCTCTTCGAGAAGACGAACAATGATGTTACTACTACTGCTTCTACAGTGTCGAATCCACTGCTGCATGTCCGTCCACCGCGAGCGGGACGGATAGCTTGTTGTGGAAGTACTACTACTAAGCAAAAGCCTGTCCTCGTTTGCGAGCAACCGCGCGCATGGGCGAGGGAGAAGGCGTGTAGTAAAATCAAGCTTCTCCTCGTTCTACGAGTTGACGCGACACATCATAGCACTGGCCCCACATGCTTGCCTCTAAACTTGGCTGAAAGACCCGCAGTGTACAATATATTTGCTGCAACCTCTAACATTTACCCACCACAAATTAAAATATATGTGGCCGTATGCATCGTTCTGATGCAGAGGCCGGGGAGTCCCCCCTTTTCGAAAAAAACAAATTAAAATATATATTCCTGTCTTGACCAGATGAGCGTGCAAACTACAATCACCAGGGTGACAGGTAGGGCCAGAAGACTATTTTAATTTTAAAAAAAACTTCGAGACGGCCACATAGCATGGAGCCGACCCCAACGATTTTAAGCTTACAGGCACGGTACACGCTATCTAGACTACTCTACACATGAAACTGCCACACGAGCGTCCGGGCTGCGCTTGGCTCTTCGCCTCTTCGGGAAGTCGAACAATGATGGTGTACTACTGCACTAGAGGAGTACTACAGTACGCTTCTGGCCATCTGGCACCGATTGAACTGCTGCATGTCCACCGCGTGCGGGAGGGAGAGCGTGTAGAGAAAGCTTCTCCTAGTCTTGCCAGCCACCACGCTCATGGGCGAGGGAGGGACGCTCCTGTCTTTGCGTGTATGACAGGTGGGCCCGACAGGTGTGTGGCCAACCTGTCATACAGCCAAAGGCAGGTGCAGTTAAGTCCGCGAGGGAGAGGATAATCAAACTTCTCGTTGATGTACGAGTTGATGCGACACATCAAAGCACTGCACTCGATATATTTCAATAATTTGCGTTTACCGATGCATTAATTACAACGCATGCATGCATGCCGTGACTCTTCTTTTGATAGTACTTGCATGTGTTGATTTAATGCACCTTGAAGGATGGTTGTGCACGAGGAGGGCGAGATCATGCAGACCGAACAGGAACAGGACCCGACGATGGAGCTCTCTAAGGTCTCGATGGACCTCACCGTGCTCCACTGCCCCTTGTGCCTCCGCCCCTTGACGCCTCCAGTGTATGAGGTTCGAATACACCTCGTCCGTTCGGCTGATTGAGCAAGGTGCAGGTTTCTTGATTGATGTGCTGTTGGATTGATTTCTGCAGTGCAAGGGAGGGCACCTGTCCTGCGCGGACTGCCGCGTCGAGCGCCCCGGGAACCAGCGGCAGTGCCAGAAGTGCGAGCGCGGCGGTGGCTTCGACGTGCGGAACACGGCGGTGGACTCCGTCCTTTCGTCGGTGAGGGTGGAGTGCCCGCACGAAGGCTGTGGGCTCTACGTCACTTACCACAAGCTCGCCGATCACCAGAGCGTGTGTCCGCTCGCGCCCTGCAAATGCCCCATGCCCGTCTGCGGCTACGAAGGCCCTCCGCCGGCGCTCTACCACCACATCAGCACCGCGCATCCCATGCCCGTGCACAGGATCCAGTACGGCAAGGTGCTCCAGCTGCAAGTGCCACTGTCGGAGCCACGGCTCTTGCTATTCGCGGAGGAGGACCGCCGCGCGTTTTTCTTGGTCGGCGGCGTGCTCGACATCGGCGCGCCTATCGCCGTGTCGGTCGTCTGCATCAGAGCAGGGGCGTCCCCACTGCCGCACTACTTGGCCAAGCTGTGGGCGAACGGCCCGCCGGGGGAGCCCAAAGGCACGACCGACGCCGTCAAGGTGGAAATGGAGGTGACAAGCAGCAAGGATCCCGGCGACGTCGACGTGCAGGAGCTGACCTTCTTGACAGTTCCGCCCAAGCTGCTGGCCGGGGCTAAGCTTGTGTCCCTCCACATTCAGATTGACAAGCTCACGTCCTAAATGTTTCGACAGTGCCTTCTGTTTATCTTAGTAATATGCTAATATAGGGATTACCTTGGTCTACTTTAGCTTAAGAAATGGTGGGTTTTGGTGGCGCTGCAGCAATTACTTCGACATCAGATCAGTAATTTCCAACAGTCGAACGGATATTTTGTGTCTGTTGGATATAAAGTTCCTTTGGGTAAGAGTACTACTTGTCATCAAAATGGATAAAAGGAGATGTATGTAGACGTATTTTAGTTCTAGACACGTCCCTTTTTATCCATTTTGATGACAAGCACTCCCTCCGTTCCACAATACATGCCTTCCATTTGTCAAAATATAGATGTATCTAGACATGTTTTAGTATATAGGTACATCCATGATAGAGCCAATCGGATGGTTGAGAACACTACAATTCGTAGCTACAGATGCGTGTGTGACTCCCAGATGCAGAGGCCGGGGGTCATCATCCTCCTTTTCGAGAAAAAATAGACGCGTGTGTGAGAGGACGAGTGCGTGCGTGCACCTCTTCTCTTCCTGTATAACGTACTACTAAACTCAGAGTACAAGTTTTTGAGCTTGCGTCTCGTCACATTCCAAATTACTCCATGCTATATTGAATTGCAAACCTGTTCACACCGATCACAACCTAAACGGTTTCCCACTTAGGAGCGTATTAGTACCACGCTAGTATATTGAATTCCAAACCTGTTCACACCGATCACAACCTAAACGGTTTCCCACTTAGGAGCGTATTAGTACTCGGTTATAAATACTAGTATGCCAAGATGACTGCACATTCCTCCTCAACTCCTCATCCACAAAAACAAACAAGTCATTCAGCATCCTTCCCTTGCGTCTGCCATGGCCAGCGTGAGTTCTGGGTCGAGAGATTGCTACCAGGGAGAGGCGAGCATGGAAGCGGAAGCACGAGAGATGTCCCGCCTCGCTGCGAGAGCAGCCGACATGTCCCGCCGCGCGGAAGTAGCAGCACAGAGGTCCCGCCGCGCCGCTGAAGTAGCACGGAGGTCCCGCCGCGCCGTCGATGCAGTAGACTGGTCCGGCCGCGCCGCGGAAGCAACAGAGATGTCCCGCCGCACCACGAATGCTGCAGAGATGTCCCGCCGCGCCGTGGCGGCCTGGGAAAATTTCTCGCGGGCAGGCGACAACTGTTACAGGCGCATGCATGCGATCGTCCATAGCCAGATGGATCAGATCTCTGGCTTGGCGAGGTTGCAAGGACGACGTGAAAGCCTCGTTTGAACAGGCTGCCGGCGTCATCCGGCAACTAAGGGAGGGAAATGAGAGGCTCCGGGCCAAGCACGACCTGCTGAGGGAGAAGATCGTCCGAAGTGCAGACCAGCAGGAGGAGACCAGTGCCTTGTTGAAGAGGACCGGCGTCATCGTCAAGAAACTTATGGACGAGAATGACATGCTCCGCAACGAGCGCCAAAGGCTGGTGGAGGAATCCGTGGATGTTCTCAAGCAGCGTCTTGAGGACACGAAAGAGCTCATCGCCGCTCGGTGCGGAGACTAGTTCCCGCGGCCTGCAGCAACGCATCAAGATAGTAGAGATCAGCGAGCCAGATCCTTGTCTTCCTTCTTCTTTTGCCCTTGTGTATTTCGGGCGTAGCCGCATGTGGCTTTTTAATTATCTTTCTAATTATGTAAGACAATTAATCGTCCTTATCTTTCTGTGGAAGATCAATGTTGCGAGGCTGGAATGAAGAAAACTCTTGCTGTGGCGACCCTGGCGTTGCTGTTCTTCTAGTTGCTGCTAGGCTTCCTTCAGTTTCCTGGTTTCTTTTGATGTAATAATCGGTTTAGGATGTCGATTGTGTCGTCGGTTGTGAAATGTTGGGTTCTAGCGCGGATGTTTGGCCTTTGTTGGCCTCTTGGGATGTTCCGATTTCAATCTGGTACTTTTAGTCCTTCGTGTTAGGCTGGAGTTGTGCTGAACTTCTTGTGAATTGTGGTGGTTTTCAGTAATGAAAATCGGAAGGGGCAAGCCCTTCTTTGATAAAAAAATCGTCCTTATATATTCATCAGTCTTGCTATAAGTCGCAGTAGATGCTATATAGGTCCGTCGGATCTTACATCAAGATCCGTGCTGTCAGATTTTCTTTTTTCTCTCTTAAATCTCAGTCGAGTGAGACATAGCCACGCCATTAAACAGAGGCTCGGGCGCCATTAATGGAGACCTTGGGAGAGAGGTGGACGACAGATGGAGGTCAAAGGGCTCTCCTCCCGATAAGCACGCGCAGGGGTCTGATCGCACGCCTCTCGTACTCAAATAGCTACCCTGCACGGCGCCTCCTAGCTAATGAAAAATGGGGACGCGTGGCGGAATGTAAATGGTACTAGTAAGTAGAACGCCCATGGTTTCAATAATACTTGTGTTTCCGATTGTAACGTGACAGCACTTGTTCCAAAATGACTTTGTTGATTGTTAATGTGTGCGCCTTCGCAAATCGGACTGCAAATTTACCACAGCATGTTGGTGCCATGTCATGGCACCAAGCCAAGTTTCATTATTTTCATGCGTGTTTTGGATTTACAGGAATTAAAAAACTAAGTTTCTCAATGTTTCCAACCCAGCCACGACGCCCAGAATTTTGAATTTCATTCCCATTTCTTGCATGGAACCTAGAAATTTACCCGAGGACACACATGTGATTTTTCAACCAACTTTGGTGCACTGGAACATGTGCTTGTATTTCAAATTTGAATTATGCACACAAAGGTGACACGTTCCCTCCCAGAACCACGAGCCTTCTTGAGAGAAGCTCCGATTTGCAAGAAGCTTATACCAAAATTTGTTCCTATTCGGCCAATTTTTTTACCACGGCATGGTACTACCATGACATGACACCATGCCAAGTTTCATGATTTTAAAACCAAGTTTCTCAATGTTCTTGACCGAGCCACGATGCCCAGATGTTTGAATCTTATTCTCATTTTTTGCATGGGAGTAGAAATTCACCCGAGGACACAAATGTGATTTTCAACCAACTTTGGTGCACGGGAGCACGTGCTTGTAGTTCAAATTTGAATTATGCACATTAAATGACCAAAAACTCAATTAATGTGTAAATAAGGCCAAACGAAGCCGGAATAATTCCAAAATTTAACAGGGCACTCATGTAGTTCTATGTTGCCTTTGTAAATAAACTCAAGGGGGACAACGTATATCGTTTCGCACTCAAAGGTGACACGTTCCCTCTCAGAACCACGAGCCTTCTTGAGAGAAGCTTCGGTTTGCAAGAAGCTTATACCAAAATCTGTTCCTATTCGGCCATTTTTTTACCACAACATGGTAGTACCATGACATGACATCCATACCAAGTTTCATGATTTTCAGACGTGTTTTGGATTTACAAGAATTTTAAAACCAAGTTTCTCAATGTTCTCGGCCGAGCCACGATGCCCAGATGTTTTAATTTTATTCTCATTTCTTGCATGGGACCTAGAAATTCACCCGAGGACACAAATGTGATTTTTCAACCAACTTTGGTGCACGAGAGCATGTGCTTGTAGTTCAAATTTGACTTATGCACATTAAATGACCAGAAACTCAATTAATGTATAAAAAACGACAAACGAACCCGGAATAATTCCAAAATTTAACATGGCACTAATGTAGTTCTATGTTGCCTTTGTTAAGAAACTCAAGGGCGGGGGGGGGGGTGGCACGTTCCCTCTTAGAACCACGAGCTTCCAAATCGGCCCAATTTTTTACCACAACATGTTAGTGCCATGACATGACACCATGCCAAGTTTCATTACATGAATTTAAAATCTAAGTTTCTCGATGTTCTCGGCAGAGTCATGACGCCCAGATGTTTGAATTTCATTCTCATTTCTTCCATGGGACCTAGAAATTCAACCAAGGACACACATGTGATTTTTCAACCCACTTTGGTGCACCGGAGCATGTGCATGCAATTCATATTTAGATTATGCACATTAAAAGTCCAGAAACTCAATTAATGTATAAAAAGGCCAAATGAACCCGAAATAATTCCAAAATTTAACAGGGCACTCATATAGTTCTATGTTGCCTCTGTAAATAAAATCAGGGGGGAGGCAGCGTATATCGTTTCGCACACAAAGGTGACACGTTCCCTCTCGGAACCACGAGGCTTGTTGAGAGAATCTCCGGTTTTGCAAGAGGCTTATACCAAAACTTGTCCCAATTCAGCCAAAAATTATACGTATGAAAACAGGGTTTAGATTATCCCGAACATCTCGCTACCTAGACCAATAATGTACTATGATTTGAATTCAACATAAAATGGATACAGATATTTGAATTGGAGAGCGTATGGTACATGTAGTTCATAGTGAAATATGATTACTGCTATATGCATGTCTTTTTGTTATCAAGATAATATTTAAATTATTGTATAACTTGACAACAATCGTATTCAAATAAGGAAAATTGATTCAAATTTAGTCCATATGGTAGACGACAATATATATGTTCACATGGTGGAGTAAAATGTTCATATATGATGGAAGATCAAAATGTATGACTACATCAATTATAAACCGCAAGGTCACCTAATGATATATTCGAATTCAACATAACGTGGATTCAAAAATTGAAATTCGAGATCATGGCATCTGTAATCATATAAAAAGGGACATTACTCTTTCTTTAGTGGGAATTGATTTGTTTTTTGTTGTTGTTGAGGGAAGTGCGAATCGATTTGGTACTGTGCAGGGTAATCATGTTCTCCCAATTTTTTTTACATTTTTCTTGTAGTTTTTTCTATGGCATCTATAGCAATATAGTAAAAGGGGACATGACTCTCTTGTGTCTTGTATGATTTTTTTACACGTTAAGTTTGTTCTGCCGAACAAGGAATCCGCACCTTGTTATCCCGAAATTTTCAAGCTCGAGTATCTTTTGTCTCACCTGCTTTGAAACTCCCGCTTCTTCAACCCGCGCCGCGCCTTGTTATCCCGAAATTTGGACGCGCGCGAGAACTCCCTCCTCATCCGAAATCGCTCCCGCAGCCCAGACACGCGAAATCCCCCTTCTACCCCTCAGCCAGAAATGAAGCTCCACGTCGCGGTGTCAAAACCGGTGGGGGTACGCTGGTAACTTACCCTACATTTCGGACAAGCGCGTCCCTAAGCTTGGCTCCCCCTCCCCCTTCGCCCCCTCCCCCCCATTCGTACACCGAGGCCGCCAAAACCCGCGAAACCCCACGCTCCTCCGTCGGCCTCCCGACCGCCGCCCAGCCGGAGACTCTTCCCCGACTACGTCGTCCACCGCAACAGCTCGCCGTCCCTCATCCACCGCACCGGATGAGGATCCGTTGTCGATCTCGTCGTCCCGCCGGATCAGCCGCCCCGTCCTCCCCTCCAAGGAGCTGCCCCAATGTTCGCCTCGTCTATCACGCCACCTCAATCCCCACAGCGCCGTCTTGACCTGCCCCACCGGAACCGCAACACCCTCACCAATTCCTCCGATGAAGCCGAGGCCAACTCGGCGCCACCAAGGAGGTTCTGCACTCACCGCTGCATTTTATCTTTTATTCGATCTCACGGGGCTGCCAGTGATCGATTCCGAGAAGACATGGCGTCTCCATCGACGGCGCGTCGCCGGCCACATCATCCACGTGTCTCTCGCCCATGTCGTTGCTTCCTTGGTGGCGACTTCCACAACGGCACTAGCTGCAGCTGCTCCGGCTCTCGCTCGCGTTGCGGCTCTGTTCTTGCTGTCGGTCGCGCTACTGCACTGCTCCTGCTTTCGTTCGTGCTGCTGCTCTGCTCTTGCTCTCGCTTGCGCTGCTGATGCTGCTGCACGACCTCCGGCAGCTACAGGAGTTGCTGCTTTAGCACTCGCTCGCGGTTCTACTGCACGACTTGCTCTCTGCTAGTGCGTTCCCTGCTCGAGCATCTGCTGATTTAGATCACTGCTTCTCTGCTACTAGTGCTCGAACGCCCTAAACATCTATTGCAATGCTCTGTTACTAGTTCAATCAGTTTTGACAGTAAAATTCAGTTTCGACTGTGAAGTTCATTTTCTTCAGTTAAGTTTAGAGTGAACAGTACTTACAGCATCTGTCGGAGCGGCCGTGGCGCGGCTGATGCGTTTTACATCTAGCACTTTTTGGTGATGTATTTTACATCATCTATTGCAGATGATATTAGGGTCCCACTTCAGATTAAAGTTGTCTGTCTTGTCATGCTTCAGCCTCGTCGCCGTACACCTTAGCGGAGCTGCTCCAACGACGGAACCGTCCATCACAGCGGAGCAGTACCCTCGGCGCCGTTCCAGAGGCCTCGGATCTTCTTCCCCGCCTCCGACAGTCACACCAGCATCATCACCATCCTCCACGTCCAACCCAATGATGCTGAGGTCCACAAGGCTATGCCAAAGAGGTTGTACACTCGTCGCATCACTTTGTTTCTCCATTCCTCTGTTCTTCCAATTCATGTGAGCCAAACACCCAGGTTGACTGAAATCCTATGTTTCCAAATGCTCTGTTTTGCACGTGCATTCCTATCCTATTCCTGTGTTTTTCCTGTCCCTGCGTTTATAGAATCCTCCAATTCTAAGGAGCCCTTACAGATTTACTTCATTTTCAGATTGGCGTCAAAGAAAACTCTGTGTGTTATGTCCTGCTCCTGCCGTGCCGTCATCCACCCCACCTGAGGTGCACCATCGACAGAAGCGTTCACTGCAGCAGAGATCCCCCCTGCAGACTTTCTTTCGCCGCCTCAGATCATCTTCCCCGTTGCCGGCAGCCACGCCAACTGCATTACCATCATCGACTGAGCAGATGAACCTGAGGACTAGACAGTTCCGGAAGAGAGGTCGCAGTCTTTCGTGTTTGCTTACGTTATACATCGGTTATTATTACCTGCTACTTTATCGTTCAATCTTGAGTTTTGAATTGCCCATGGGTCTCATATCGAGCCAGCAACGAATAGTATCTGTCTACTATCTGGTTCATCTGGGGTCTTCTATGTGGTTCATGTTGGGTGGGCAACAAACAATAGATGATCCATTGTCTATCTTTTTAAACTGAAGCTATAATCTACCTGCTATCATTAGTTTTGGATCCATCCACTCGTTTGCTACCATCAGTCTTGATTTTTGCATGCACCCCTTAGGCCTTACAAAATCTAACTATTTTTTTATTATGCATGTCAGATATTGTACACAATCGTACTGAACATGTAGAGAAAAAGAGAAGACCGTTGCGTGCGAATATAATGTCATGCAGACGCTGCTCCATGGTGGGCGAAGTGCCCCCCCCTCTCCTGCATTTCCAGATTGTATTCCAGAGGAAGATAACTGTTCAGATGGAGATTCAGAAGGAGCCGACCATGCCTGTTTACCACCTGAGGTGTTTGCTCTAACCTGGCATGCTGATGTTGGTCATATCATGCATATGGCGCCTTGCATTGCTTACATTATACATCTTATATGTCATCAGCTTAGTTTAGATTTGCTTTGTGTGAATGCCACCTGTTTGGTTTCTATATCATACTCCCACCATTCCTAAATATTTGTCTTTTTAGAGATTTCAACAAGTGACTACATACGGAACAAAATGAGTGAATCTACACTCTAAAATATGTCTATATACATCCGTATGTGGTAGTCCATTTGAAATCTCTAAAAAGACAAATATTTAGGAACGGAGGGAGTATATGGGAATTATGCAATGCCATCTTCTTTAGCCAGGCATCATATACGTGAATCATGCAATGCCATCCTGTTTAGCCAGTCATCGTATATGTGAATTGTATCGTGCCATATTTTTTTCCATAATGTGTTCCATTTGTCAGCAATGTTTATACATTCATCTACTCTTCCTGTGCATCAGCCATTTGAGTCGGTCATGGGAAAATCTGGAGTGAAAACAAGGTCTTCTGAGCAGTCAGTGCTACCTGTCGATGCAGATTTCTTGCTGGTTACAGATAGCTCCTCAGAGGAGGATTCAGAGAGAGATGACCAGTCGTATCCCCCCCCCCCGAGGTGCATGCTCTAACTTGGCTGGGTTATATTGCTCATATCATGCATATGGTGTCTTGCATTGCCATGCCATCTGCTTAGATTAGACATGCTTTGTGTGAATGCCTCCTGTTTGCTTTCTATATCAGATATGTGAATTATGCAATGCCATGTTTTTCAGCCAGTTATCATATATGTGAATTATGCACCGCCATGGAGCCAGGCATCATATATGTGAATTATCTCATGCCATCTTTTTTTTCATTACGTATTCCATTTGTCGACAATCTGTGTATATTGAACTACTCTTCATGTGTATCAGCCATTTGAGCCGGTTATGGAAAAATCTGGAGTGAAAACAAGGTCTTCAGAGCAGGCAATGGTACCTGTTGAAGCATATATCTCGATGGTTACAGGGAGCTCCTCAGAGGAGGATTCAGAGACAGATGACCAGTCCTATATCCCACCTGAGGTGTATGCTCTAAGTTGCAATGTTTATATTTCTCATATGATGCATATGGTGTCTTGCATTGCTTAGTTTAGACATCATATGCACAATATTGAATTCTATCTGCTTAGTTTAGAGATCATACATGCGAGTGCCAGCTGCTTAGTATATGAATCAATTATGTCAATTATATCATGCCATCCTGTATACTTAGACAACATGTATGTGAATTATTTCATCCCAACCTATTTTAGAAAGACATCATATAGTTTTGTCATGTCATCCTGTTTAGGTACTCATCATATGTTGAATTATGCCATTATATCCTGTTAAGTTATCCATCATATATCTGAAACTGTGTCATGCTATCCTGTTTAGTTAGGCATCATATATGTGAAATTGTGTCATGCTGTCCTGTTTGGTTAGACAACATATATGTGAATTACCACATCTGTCTATCATACAATGTCTGTACGTTCAATTTCTTTTCTTGTTTATCAGCCATTTGAATTGGAGGGGGTGATGGCAGTATCTAAGGGAGCAAAAACCCGTTCTTCACAAAAGACAGTGCTACCCGTCGATGCAGATAGAACCATGGTTGTACTGGCCCACAAACTAGCCCCACCACACATAATCGAGACTCTTCCAGATTGCACACTTACACCGTTGGGCAGAGAACCAGCTACAACCCATCTAACCGCAACCCCAGCGGATAGTAACCCACTTATAGTTGACAAAGCACCATGTCCACCACAGAGTACCCCCACACGAGCAGTTTGTAAAGCTACTGCAGTGCCCAAAGCACGAAGACCACCACAGCTAACCCAAACTCCACGTTTAAAGCAGAAGAGCAACTGTTCTCAGGTCAGATTCCGTAGCTATGGTCCATACTCCTTTGCTGTTGCATCACTGTATTTACTCATACCAACTACTTTCGAATTTGAAGGATCCAATTGAAACTCCAATGGCGCAACAGGTATGTTTTAAACCTATTTCTTTAACTGGATTGCTGTTCTAACTTCTTGCTCTATGTTGATTTCAGTTTAAGTTGTATAAACAGTTATGTTCTCATGTGATGCACATTACAAGTGCTGCCAATGCTGTGTAGTTTCTCACACTTATATTCTGTCTATGCTGCTGTGTCTTAAAAATATATGAGTTGAACTGTGTCTCTATCTTGATTAGGGAACATAAACTAGAATGATATGGACAATACAGTGACCATAGTACATAGATATATGTTTGTTTCATGCTGTTATCCTGTCCACCTTACTACTGAACCGGTTTACCAAAATGAGTTTGGTATACTACAAGCTAAACCTGTGATGTGTCTGCTTGTTTCTCTTGTAGTATGCAAACAGAATATTGGAGAAGAGCACCCCACTATGCAATGGTAGAGAAAGTAATGCAGATAAGGTTCAAGATAGTGAGACAACCCTGTTGGTCTCCAAGAAAGGTGATAAAAACGATCTTGTAGACAGTGAGAAAACCCCACAGTCCTGCGTTGATGTAGTGTTCGAGTTACTGGCCAGTACCGCTGGCACAAGCTCTTCGAACTCGCTGCCTGAATCACTTCGGCTTCTTCAGTCTCAGCTACAAGCTGAAAGGCATCAGTCATCTGTGCTGCGGCAAGAAGCCGAAGGACTGAGGAAGTCCCTGCAGAATTCAGATGCGTACTTTCTTGTGCAACAGCAAGCGCTGGAGGATTTAAGCGCCAAACAAGAGAAAGTTAATAAGCTTGCTAAGCATCTTGCCAGCATTATGGGTACCCAGGATATTGTTTCTTGAACTCTTCTGAAGTGGTTTCAGTTCTGGACTTGTTTTGCTGCGGCGTTTATATGCTGCTGTGTTCCCTATATTTGCACTGGTGGTGAACTTTGATGCCCAGTGGATGTAATATGTGTAATAGCCGTGATAGCCTAGCATAAGTTGCTTGCTTATTTATTTCCTTGTTGTCTTGTTTATTTGTTTGCTTGTAGTCAGTGCAGTTCTTTTTCCGCGGTTTGCTAGTGGCTGCAATAACCTATTTTTTAAAACTAGGCCACAATAACCATGGGCTAATATTTACTGTAGTGACACTGGGCCTCCTACGGGCCGTAGAAACAGTGGGCCTTCTACGGGCCGTAGAAACAGTAGGCCTTCTACGGGCCGTAGAAACATTGGGCCTTCTACGGGCCGTAGAACAATGGGCCTTCTACGGGCCCTATCATCAATGGGCCTTATACGGGCCGTATGATCGATTGGCCAAACATGGGCCAATAACAGGCCGCATTATGGCCGTAAACGGGCTAGAGTTGGAATCGTCCGTTCATGGGCCGACCATAACGGGCCATCGTTAATAGGCTGTATTTGATGACGCTATGAAAACGGCCCAATGTATTAACGGACCACAAACGGGCCGACTGTAACCACGGGCTGAATTTGGCCCACAAGCAGAAAATTACAGTAACGGGCCGTAAGTAAACGAATGCTCGAAATGAGCCCAAGAATAAATGGGCTCTGAGAAGGCCGAAAGATAACATGGGCTGGAAATGGCCCAACTGAATAACGGGCCATTAATGGGTATAAAGTGATACACTGTTCATTACAGGCCGGTTTCAACACGGGCTGTTAATGGGTCTAAAGTGATACACTATTCATTGCGGGCCAGTTTCACCACGGGCCGTTAATAGGCCAAGTGTTACATAGGGCCTCATATGGGCCGAAAGACGTCATGGGCCATACATGGGCCAGAAGTGAAAACGGGCTGGAATCATATTGGATGGCCCAGATGACGCTACTGGGCCTAATTCAGGTAGGGCGTAATGGGCCTTGGGTCAGCTGGCTGTAAATGGGCTATACGCGAACAGGCCATTAACAGGCTTTCCATGGGCCGGCCCGTCACCTTTTGACCAAGTCAAACGGGCCGGCCTTTTCACAGGAATGGGCCTCTGTTGGGCCGGGCCACGTGTCGACGTATCATAGGCGCCTTCTGTCCAATGAGTGGATGACATCTGTCCCAACAATGAGCCGACACGTGTTTCCTCCAGCTAATGACGATTTTACACGTGGAAAATCCCCATTGGTCGGGGCTGTTAACGGGTTATCGGATCCAAAACCCGACCCGATAGCTTAATGGCGTTCCGTTACGGTGGATGCCACGTGTCGGTCACCCTTGACGAAAGCACTTCTGTGACGCGCGATTTATCGTCATGGAAGTGGACACTTCCGTGATGATAATTTTGGTAATGTCATGGAACACTTCTACAACAGCACAGGTATGACTATCTTGATTTTGTCATAAATTTTTCATGGATGTACATGCATGACAAAAAACGCGACCTACTGTGACAAACACGTATCATCACGGAAGTGTATTTTTTTGTAGTGTATATATCCTCTTTTTCTTTGTATGGCTCTGAGGCTTTAAGTGTGACTCGACTACACACTCTTGATGCGCTAAATCCTTAAGTATGCGCGCTCACTATACCTGGGGGCTTATTATACAGAAGCTTAGTATAATTATCTTCCGGGCTTCATGCCCACTACATATGTGTCGCTTCTCCATATGTACCTTTTCTTCACCATTATATGCATCGATATGACTTAAGTTTTGGCCAAGCTAGGTTGCCTGGCAACTGTATTATTCCATATGTTCCCGTTAGTTCGGCTAGGGCATAAGGGGAGCACCTCTGCGATTGTTACTGCCAGATACTCCGGACATGTACCTCAGACTGGGTGAAGCCAAAAGCTAGCATTCTTAAGGGAATATTTGGTCGGTGAACTAAAGATGTTTCTTACCTATTACAATACAAACCCCCAGATGTTTCATATACTGCGTCTCTGATCGCAGTTCGGACATGCACATTAATGCATGTGTACCCAGGGAAAGGAACCCTTAACGGAACAATTCTCCCTAGAAGATGTTTCTTACTATCCATGTAATATAACATAGCTAGTTGGGTACTTGTCTGTTCAAGCAATCATGGCCCCTACGCCTGGTTTCCACGCATACCCCGGTTTACATAACTGAGCGGGTATTTAGAAACACTCCAGACTGTCGGGTCCGGAGGCTGAAGCGAAAAGGTTCGCCATGACAAATGATTTACAACCCGGGTAGGGACAAAATATGTCAATTGAAGTACATAGTCATTTTGACCCGCATACTTCTTCTTCTATACCATCCAACAGGCTGTCTAGCCTACAATCCCGTTGGGAATACTTTGCAGCTAATCCTACCTGGTCATATACCAGACTAACGGGAATCTCTTTCCCATCTGACCCTACAGGTCTGACTAGGGCCATGTGATTCAGATCGACCTTGGTGTACCGTGTTTTTACCATGGCCCAAGCTTCCCTCGCACCTTGTCGGCAGGCCGATATCTTTCATAAATGGAAGCACCGCCGCGCTTCCTTGAGCAGATGAACAAGCTCCCCCATACTTCCTAGAAGGGAAGCGGATGGCCACAAGGCCTTGGCAATACCCTGCATCACCTGCCGAACTTGTTCATGCAGTTACAAAAGCTCTTGCAGAAGATCGCATGAGGATCCGGGCATCTCCTCTTCAGGACAACCAGTCAGTATACCTACAGACATAACTCTGTTAGCCTATTTCTTCGCCGAACTATATAAAGGTTCGTCTGAGTACATACAAAAAATGCCGCGTTGAAGCCTCCTATTCTCCTTCACGGAGTCCGCAAGCTGGGCCCGAACATCTTTCAATTCCACGCCCAGCCGGGTATTGGCATCCAGGAGATCGTTTTTCTCTCGCCGGACCCGTGTAAGCACACGCTCGCCAGCCTCTAGTTGTTGTTGAGCTCATTGTTCATCCTCTTGTAGGATCTCCGGATTCACTCCGGGATTGTCTACGGAATTTATTATTAGATCTGCAAACATGCCGAATACCAACTGGTACACGTAATTACATTTTTATCGATCGAGACAAGTATTACCAAATGAGGCCTTCTTGGATTCCTCCATTCCGACAACTACAGCCCTTAGCTGGGCTTTACACTCCTCCAGCTCGAGACAAATGGGTATTCTTCTCTGTAAGAACCTATTCATACAATGATCCTTAAATCAGTTGTACCAACTGTTTCAAGTTTTAGGGGCTACTGATATACATAATTATCAAGTTTTGCTTACCCGTATATCTTTTAAGTCCTGGTATGTGGCTTTAACAAGCCCATTTTGAGCAGCTCGGATGTACGCGTCTCCCGAGTTGAAGGCATTGAATGCCTCTTCGGAGAAATTAGGGTCGCGGAGTGCGGCCCGCCGACGCCAATGATTCATAGAGCTCTCTACCTCGGAATTTGCAGTGGATATTCTATCTGCATCCTCTGTAGGAGGACCGTTCAGTGTTGTCCCCACGTTAGCCTCCAGCCTTGAGGCCGGTTCTGAGAGTCCGGCTGGTAGAGGCGTGGCTGGCAGGATCTCCGGACACAGTCCAGCGAATACTCTTTCTGCCAGGACACATTGGACATTGTTATATTTTAAAGATGACAATCATGGAGCATGTTTTAAATCATACCTCTTCGATGGTGGCTCGATCCTGATCGCTTTTCTTTTAAGCCTACCCGGATTGGGCGCCCCTTGTTGGTGAGTCACCGCGGGTTCGGGATGGCGCGCCAATGGCTTTCCCTTTATAGCATAATATATTTGCAGGGGGGTAAGGTGGAAAGAGGGAATCCTTTTCGAAAGATAAGTCTTTTGTTTACTTACACGAGGCGCAGGGAAGAGGCCGGGATAACCGGCGATGATGGCCACCAAGGTGTCGTCACGGCTCGCCTGATAGAACACCCTGCCTTCAAACTCCACAAATATGTCCGGATCTTCTTCGATTCCGAGGTCAAGGGCCCGGTTGGGGTCCTCTGGCTGTGGACCACCCTCACGGCTTTCTGCAGTTCCTGTCATGGACTAGTGAAGTAAATATTTGTGATGAAAGATTGTGGGAATGAATAGAGTTGAGTAAAAGATAGTAGATCACCCAGCTGGGAGGGTTGTACATGGAAAATCCATCCCGTGGCTTAATGCGGATGAACTCCTCTTCTTCTCCTTAGTATAAATCGGACAATATTTTCGGCAGAGCAGTGATGGAGTCTGGACCTTTCCGACCGCATTGGGTGGCATCGTCTTCTCAATTGAAGTGCCACATGGGATGCCCCCGATACTGGAGTGGCTGCACCCCCCGCATTATGCATATTGACATAACCTCGATTATTGTCAATCCAGATTTGGCAAGCATTTTTATCCTGCCCATCAATTGAAGGACCTCTCTGCTATCTTCCTCCTGGGGGCTCCGGGGACACCAGCTATGGTGCTTCTTTAGCGGAGCATTTGTAAACTCTGGAAGACCCATTCAGATAGGGTCGGGAAGGGAGACATCCTCTATATAAAACCACTCGAAAGGCCAATCTTCGGATGTCTTCTTCGGAGTGCCGGACAGGTGTCCGGTCCCAGCGATGCGCCAAATTTCGGCTCCACCTACTTGGAATATTGATCCCTCCTAATTGCAGGGGACGAGGCAGAACAGCCTCTTCCATTGCTCGAAATGAGCTTCGCAACCCAGGAATAACTCACAGAGGGCGACATAACCTGCGATGTGCAGGATGGAGGCAGGGGTGAAGTTGTGCAGCTGGAGGCCATAATACTCCAGGAGTGAGGGAGTCCAAGATTAGGGGGTCCTCGGACAGTCGGACTATATGCTTATATCGGACTGTTGGACTATGAAGATACGAGATTGAAGACTTCGTCCCGTGTCCGGGTGGGACTCTCCTTTGCATGGAAGGCAAGCTTGGCAATTCGGATATGTAGATTTCCTTCTCTGTAACCGACTCTGTGTAACCCTAGCCACCTCCGGTATCTATATAAACCGGAGGGTTTATTCCATAGGACAACAACAATCATAATCATAGGCTAGCTTCTAGGGTTTAGCTTCTACGATCTCGTGGTAGATCAACTCTTGTAATACTCATATCATCAAGATCAATCAAGTAGGAAGTAGGGTATTACCTCCATAGAGAGGGCCCGAACCTAGGTAAACATTATGTCCCCCGCCTCCTATTACCATTAGCCTTAGACGCACAGTTTGGGACCCCCTACCCGAGATCCGCCGGTTTTGACACCGACATTGGTGCTTTCATTGAGAGTTCCACTGTTTGTCACCATAAGGCTTGATGGCTCCTTCAATCATCCACAGTGATGCGTCCAGGGTGAGGTTTTCCTCCCCGGCAGATCTTCGTATTCGGCGGCTTCGCACTGCGGGCCAATTCGCTTGGCCACCTGGAGCAGATCAATAGCTATGCCCCTGGCCGTCAGGTCAGGTTTGGACGCCTGAATTACAATACCGACATCCGCGGAGACTTGATCTTCAACGGATTGGAGCCCATGACAGGTGCACCCTACAGTCGCGACGAGCCTGACCTAGATCTATCATCGGATGGTGTTCAAGAGATCACACCTTCAGCTGCTCTGGCTTTAAATCCAGTGCAGATCTTGCCATCCGAGGACGGGAGGATGAACCCCGCCATGGAAGCCACACACTCAATGGTGATGGAGCCAAACACAGATTCCACTTCCAATGAGGTCTGTGTCGTCAGACCTTCGGACTCGTCTCCATCCATAGGCTCCGAACCGCGTGCACCCGTGCCCATCGGATCTAACTGGGCACCGATCATGGAGTTTAGCTCCGCGGATATCTTTCAGCACATGCCCTTGGGCGATGTGCTAAATTCATTAAAATCTCTCTCCCTGTCGGGAGACTCTTGGCCGAACTATGTCCGGCTCGAGGGGGAAGCGGACGACGAAGGAATTCGTTACCCACCCACCAACCACTTAATAGCCATTGTCGAGGACCTAACCGACATGCTTGATTTTGACTCCAAAGACATCGACGATATGGACGACGATGCCGGCGAAGAATAGGAACCACCGCCCACGGGGCTCTAGACAGCCACCTCGTCATACGACATATATATGGTGGACAAGCCCAAAGAAAACAATGGCGAGGATCAAAAGGATGCAACAGAGGGTGATCCTCTTGAGAAGCAACCCAAGCGCCGATGTCAGCGGCGCCGCTCTAAACCCCGCCACAGCAAAAACAGTGATACCGGCACAAGAGACAATAGCACTCCGGATGATGCCGAAGACGAAAACAATCCCGACCAGCCATGCTTCGAGCAGGCCGGATGGGAGGACAGGAAAGTTAGCCCTGACAAACAGGCAATGAACGAAGACTCGGAGGATGATAATTACATGACCCTCTCCGAAGACGAGATGAGCCTCGGCGACGAAGAATTTATCGTGCCTAAGGATCCCGTTGAACAGGAGCGCTTTAAGCGCCGGCTTATAGCCATTGCAAAAATCCTGAAGAAAAAATAGCAGCAGCTTCAACTGATCAAGATCTGCTCACTGATAGATGGATTGAGGTCCTAGCGGCCGAGGAATACGGACTCGAGCGCCCAACCAAAAGCTACCCGAGGTGCAATTTTGATACCTCAATTCGAGGACGAGGCACTAGAGCCTATACTACCAGCGCAGGATGCGCCTGATCGACCACCTTGTGGCCGAGATAAAGCGGCGTATCAACCCGAACACCAGCCCGCACCCCGTCGCCAATCAAACAAAAACACGAAGGCCCGGGGCTACACGCATGACCTGCAAGACAAATTGGAAAACAAAGCAGGATAGTCAAGATCGATCTACGGATCATGGAGGCGCGCCCCAACACGTGACGATGACCGCCATGCCAGATATACTAAATACAAATCTGCCCGGGCCGAATACAGCAGACCAGACTCATTGGAACTGCGTCGCGATGTAGCCTGGCAAAGAGGCGCCGCACACCCCCTATGCTTCACTGACGAAGTAATGGAGCATGAATTCCCAGAAGGGTTTAAGCCCGTGAACATTGAACCATATGATGGGACAACAGACCCCGCGGTATGGATCGAAGATTTCCTTCTCCACATTCACATGGCCCGTGGCGATGATCTGCATGCCATCAAGTACCTCCCACTAAAACTCAAGGGACCTGCTCGGCATTGGCTGAATAGCCTGCCCGAAAACTCCATTGGCAGTTGGGAGAACCTGGAAGACGCATTCCTTGACAACTTCCAGGGCACTTATGTGCAACCACCAGATGCTAATGACTTAAGTCACATAACCCAACAGCCCGGAGAGTCAGCCAGGAAATTCTGGACTCGGTTCTTAACTAAAAAGAACCAAATCGTCGACTGTCCGGATGCCGAAGCACTAGCAGCCTTTAAGCATAACATCCGAGACGAGTGGCTTGCCCGACACCTCGACCAAGAGAAGGCGAAATCCATGGCAGCCCCTACGACACTTATGACCCACTTTTGTGCGGGCGAGGACAGCTGGTTGCCTCGTAGAAACAGCACTTCAAGAAATCCTGGCACTTCAGACACTAGAGATAGCAACAACAAGTCCCGGCGCAACAGACACAAGCGTCGCAATAATGGAAATAACGCCGAAGATCGCATGCCGCAATGTTAATGTTGGATTCAGTGGTTCTAAATCCAGTCAACGGAAAAAGCCATTTAAAAGAAACAATTCGGGCCCGTCCAGTCTGGACCACATACTCGATTGCTCATGTCAAATCCATCGCACCCCCGATAACCCAGCCAACCACACCAACAGAGAATGTTGGGTATTTAAACAGGCCGGCAAGTTGAATGCCGAAAACAAGGAAAAGGGGCCGCATAGTGATGACGACGAGGAGCCCCGGCCGCCGAACACAGGAGGACAGAAGAAATTTCGTCCCCAAGTGAAAACAGTAAATATGTTATACGCCACCCATATTCCCAAGCGGGAGCGGAAGCGTGCACTAAGGGACGTCTACGCGATGGAGCCACTCGCCCCAAAGTTCAACCCATGGTCTTCCTGTCCGATCACCTTTGATCGCAGGGACCATCGACCAGTATCCATCATGGCGGCTCAACCGCACTGGTCCTTGACCCTATCATTGACGGATTCCACCTCACATGAGTCCTCATGGACGGTGGCAACAGCCTGAACCTGCTCTATCAGGATACAGGTTGCAAAATGGGTATCGATCCCTCAAGGATCAAACCCACCGAAACCACCTTCAAAGGTGACATACCAGGTGTAGAGGCCTGTTGTACAGGCTCAATCACACTAGAAGTGGTCTTCGGATCCCCGGACAACTTCCGAAGCGAGGAGTTAATCTTCGATATCGTCCCCTTCCGCAGTGGTTATCATGCACTGCTAGGACGAACCGCATTTGGTCGATTTAATGTGGTGCCACACTATGCCTATCTCAAGCTCAAGATGCCCGGACCTCGCGGTGTTATAACAGTCTATGGAAATACAAAGCGCTCCCTCCGTATGGAGGAGCACACTGCGGCCCTTGCAGCAGAAGTACAGAGCGGCCTCCTTAGGCAGACCTTCAATTCGGCAATAAAGCCCCGAGGCACTGTCAAGCGAGTCCAGAGTACTCTGCAGCAGGATCGTCCGGCCCATCCAGAGCTTGCCTAGCAATTCGGCCTCCGTCCTAGTCCCAGTCAAGCGGTGAAATTTGTGCCGCGCGTACATAATTACGCACTCAAAATACCATGGGCAAAGACGGAGGCACAGCTAGACCGCAGTCCACAATGCGGCTCAACCGCCCTGGAATCCGCATACCTTCATCTTTTTCTTTCTTTCAGGTCCCTATCTTCCTGAGGCTCTTCCTACAACCTGATTATCGGACCGATCACGGGATGGAAACACCAAGGAGGCAAGGAGCTTTGATGTACAAGGGAATCCCCAGGTGGTCTCTGATAACGATCGCTATACCTGTTTTACATACCCACATGCAGCTCGCTCTTGGTTAGGACATGTCAAATAGTCCTATTTGCTTATCGCACTACTTGTATATACGCCTCGACGTATCACTCAAATAACAATGGAAAATAATTTACAGTGTCAGCTTATTTCTTTGTTTCTTTCTTTCCTTGATTATTTATTTTCGCACTCGTACATTCTGGTATGTTCAATTCGCCAGGGGCTTCAGTGTACCCCATAACATGGCAGGAAAGTCCAAACACTTTCGACAGTGCGGCACCCCGAACTTATAGAATTATATGCATCAGCTCCGAATCATGTCTTGGGTCAATAGTTGGGTTGCCCAGCTCCTGTGCTTGCTACCCTACATTCTGCTATATCAGCTAGAGTAGTAAAGGGATAACTACTACGATTGTGTCCCGGTTCTTCTGGACGAGCACCTCAGTAGAGAAAGCCGAAAACTGACTGTCATGATGTGGCGAGAGCTGGTCGCTGTTTGAGAGGTTTCAAATCCTTAAAGATTTTTTCCTCTTCGGGCGAGGAATCGGTCTTTGTCTGATTTAGGCGTGTATAGTGCCCCAAGTTCGGCCTTCCGAATACCAGGGCTACGCCAAAATTTCAAATTATAGAACTTCTATGGCTAAGTGAGGGTGATAAAGCTGTATAGTCCGATTGCCTTGTTCGTTGCCCTAAACACCTCCTTAAAGGACCAAAATTTTGGATAAAGAGTGTTTAGATTTATCTCGAACACCCCTATACTAGGTACATGGGGGCAGAAGTCAACGACTGGCCAGCCCTTAGATTTTGTAAGCGGCCGCACAAGAGGTAAAATTTTAAATCAACAAGCATTATATTGCGCAAATGAACTTGTTTCATATTACAGGACAAAATGAGAGCATTCACTCAAAGATTACATCCTTCGCACATTGCTCCGCCACAAGGCAGGATCTCTTCAGGACTCTGTCATAGTAATTTTCGGGCTAGCGGTGCTCCTTGCCCTTTGGTGGCCCTTCGGTTATCAGCTTTTTGGCATCCATCTTCGCCTAGTGCACTTTTGCGTGGGCCAAGGCCATGCGCGCACCTTCAATGCAAACTGACCGCTTTATGACTTCAAGTCACGGGTACGCACTAACAAGCCGCTTCACAAGACCGAAGTAGCTGCTGGGCATAGGCTCCGTAGGCCACAGCCGGACTATGAGGTCCTTCATGGCCAGTTCGGCTGCCTTGTGTAGCTCGACCAGTTGCTTCAGCTTGCCGCTCAAGGGCATCGGATGAAAAGTCCCAAGATATTGAGACCAGAACAACTTCTCTGTCGAGCTCCCTTCTTCGGCTCGATAGAACTCTGCGGCATTAGATATGTTGCGTGGTAGATCTATGAACGCTCCTGAAGAGCTCCAAATTCGGGTAAGTAAAAGGAAAGTCTCCTTCACATGCTTGCTTTGCATAATGAATGCCTTACCCGCTGCAATCTTCTTGGCCGCCTGAATCTCCTGGAGGGCCTTCTGGGCTTCGGCTTTGGCGTCCTGCACGCTCTGGAGGGCCTTAGCAAGCTCGGACTCTTGAGTCTTAGAATCACGCTCCAAAGATTCGTATTTCTAGATGAAATCCTGGAGCTCTTGCTGAACCTCATGGACCCGGGCCTCTTGCTTCTCGCGCTCGCCGCGTTCCTTGGCCGCTTTGTCTTCGGCCTCGGTCAGTGCCTTCTTAAGGGTCGCCACTTCGGTCGTGGCCCCTATCAAAGTTCATGACGCCTCTATCAGTCGAAACAATTTATCCTTTATAAGTGCACAGATGGGGCATTGTGTACCTTGACTTTCCTTGAGCTGCCTCTTCGCGAGGCTAAGCTCTCCCTCATCTGCTCCAGGTCCTGCTTTAGTCCAGAGACCTCCACAGTACTAGCGACAGTGGCCAGCAGTGGCGCCTGCTTATTCACATAGATATCTTCTGTTAGACTCCTACGATCACTATTTTGATCCTCTGTTCGGCTTTTTCTTTCCGAACACCAAACAGAGCATCAGGGCTACTGTCTATATCATGATATTCTCTAAGAATTTTATTACTTACCTCAAAGCCTGTTAGGAGGCTAGCGCAGGCTTTGGTCAATCCACTTTTGGCGGACCGAACCTTCTCAATCACCATACTCATAATGGTACGGTGTTCTTCATCAATGGAAGCGTCATGAAGCGCTTCCAGCAACTTGTCCGGTGCCTCTGGATGGACAGAGGTCATTGTCGGTGTCAAAACCAGCGGATCTTGGGTAGGGGGTCCTGATCTGTGCATCTTAGGTTGATGGTAATAGGAAGCAAGGGACACAATGTTTACCCAGGTTCGGGCCCTCTCGATGGAGGTAAAACCCTACTTCCTGCTTGATTAATATTGATGATACGAGTAGTACAAGAGTAGATCTACCACGAGATCGTAGAGGCTAAACCCTAGAAGCTAGCCTATGATGATTATGATTGTGATTGTGATCGGCCTTCTAAGGACCAACCTCTTTGGTTTATATAGACACCGGAGAGGGCTAGAGTTTACATGGAGTCGGTTACAAGGAAGGAAATATAATATCTGGATCGCCAAGCTTGTCTTCCACGCAAAGGAGAGTCTCGGCCGGACACAGGACGGAGTCTTGAGTCTTGTATCTTAACGCTTCATCAGTCCGGACAAAGTATACAGTCCGGCTGTCCGGATACCCCCTAATCCAGGACTCCCTCAGTAGCCCCTGAACCAGGCTTCAATGACGATGAGTCCGGCGCGCAGTCTTGTCTTCGGCATTGCAAGGCGGGTTCCATCTCTGAATACTCCAAAGTAATTATCGAACACGTAGATCGTGTCTGGATCTGCAAAATGATATTCACATACCACCGTAGAGAGAATGACATTTCTGTTGATAACTTTTTTTAGATGACGTGACATGTCATTACGGTCGGGTCATTATTCGAACCGTTTTCCCACAACCAGCCACAGCACATATTGCGAGGCGGTTTCCTTGACAAGTCTTGTCCAAGCAGAGATCGTGTCCCCTTATCACGGGATTCTCATCAATACGGGTATGGGTAATCCCACTGCGCCATCAGTCGTGGCGCTTGGGAAGTAAGCAATTCTCAATGGGCAAGTGGGGAGACGCAACGCTTTCGTCGCCTTTATAAAGGGATAAGGGCTCCCCATTTTCACCCACGCCTTCCTTCTCCTTTCCTCATCCTTGCCTCCTCGAGCTCTAGCGCCCTAGTCCAATTCTTCTTCGCACAGCCAAACATGTCCGGAGCAGGAAGCAAGTGGGTGGCTTCCACCGTGAAGGAGAAGCATATCACGAATCTTCGGGCGGCCGGATACTTGGCCGCAGACATAGCGCACCGGCTATCGGACGACGAGCAGGCCATTCCAACCCCGAGACCCCACGAGAGGGTCGTGTTTCTCGCCCACTTCGTCCGTGGACTGGGGTTTCCACTTCATCCCTTCATCCGAGGGCTCATGTTCTACTACGGGCTAGATTTCCATGATCTAGCCCCAAACTTCGTCCTCAACATCTCGGCGTTTATTGTTGTATGCGAGGCCTTCCTCCGCATCAAGCCTCACTTCGGCTTGTGGCTACAAATCTTCTCCGTGAAGCCGAAGACCGTGAGCGGCCAGCAAGCGGAGTACGGAGGGGCCATGGTGGGCAAGATGCCTAACGTCACCTGGCTTGACGGCTCCTTCACGAAGACCGTGAAAGGGTGGCAATCGGGATGGTTCTACATCACCGAGCCACGCGACGCCAGCTGGGCGGCGGACCCCGAATTCCGATCCGGAACCCCCATGTGGCTCACCTCCTGGGAAAGGAAGGGCCAGGCCTGGGGCGAACCTGCAGAGCTAACCGGACTCCAAAACTGCATCAAGAATATGAAGGACAAGAACATCAAGCTTGTCAACGTGATCCAGGTCATGCTCGTTCACCGGATTCTTCCGTGCCAAAGGCGGGTATTTAATCTGTGGGAGTTCGTCCTGGCCGAACTCCAGACGCTTCGAAAGCTCTATGGCATGACGCACAAAGATGCATGGAAGGCGATGTTCAAGGCCTTCGAAGTACCTCCTCCCACATCCGAGGACCGTGGACTTCATGCCGCGTGGCCTCCTCGTCCGGTGAGTTTTCTGACTACCACCGGATTCAGCTCTTCCCAATATATTCATGAGGGAGTCTTAAGTAATTGTGTATATTTGATCAGGATTATGTGGAGATAGTGGAGCGGATTGACTGTCTGGCTCCGCTGCCAGAAGGCCCAGCCGACACTCTCCTGACGGAGATGCTAGTCCCGGCACCCTACAAGGCGTCGGAAAAGAAGGCCCCGGGGGCCAGGAAGGGTCTCTGGTGTAAGGTCATACCGGAAGCCTCATCTGAAGACGACGAGGCACACTCCTCCCCGAAGGGGAGGAAGAAGAAGAAGGGGCCGCCCTATCCGGAGAGGATGGGGGGCCTGAGAAGGCGGACTAGGGGGCCGGGAAAGGCCCCCGGCGCAAGGCCGTCATACCCTCATCGTCCGATGACGACGAGGCAGATTCCTCCCGCAGAGGCAGGGGAAAACAAGAAGAAACTCTGCATCCCCGCACTGGGGGAGAAAAAGAGGAAAGCCGCCCCGGAGGGGGAGGCTGGGACGTCCAAGAAGGGAAAGGCGTCCCTTCTGGACTACTCCACCACGGCCGCCGATAGCGAGGAGGGGTGGCTGCCCAGGGGGAAGCCCCTAGCATGATCGTAAGTATCCACACTCTATTGTGATTTTGCTTCATAGTCTTGTTATAACACCGAACATGTATACAGTCCGGCCAGGGTCCATCCCGAGGTATCGTCTTCGGATGGGTCCTTGAGTGATTCACCGATGAACTCGCTCCCGACGGCCACTACTCCTCAGCCTACGGATGACACGGAGGTGTTGTCCCAAAGGCTCCCAGGGTGGGGGGAGTTGACTCTGGAGGTGCCCCAGGGCGGAATTCTAAACGTCGGACACGCGGGGTTCAAGATCCCCATGGATCGTGTCGATGAGAGCCGTAGTAAGCCGGGCTCTCAGCCGAACACTGCTCTGGAACCTTCAACGGTTCCGGACTCAGGCGGGCAGCCCTTCGTCAGGGATGGCGAGTCGTCCGTGCCGAGGACTTCCGTTACATCCGAGGCGTCGGATTGTCTGTTGGAAGCACTTCGTGGCGCTTCCATGCATGAAGATCACCGTACTCTTACGAGTGTGGTGATTCGGAAGGTTTTGTCCACCAAGAGCAGACTAACCGAAGCTTGCACCAGCCTCCTGACAGGCTTTGAGGTAAGTAATAAAAATGTGTGAAATTACCACCCGATAGGTAGTAGCCCCTGATACTCTGTTTGGTGTTCGGAAAGAAGAGCCAAATGGAGGGTCAATTAAAATCCGCAGGAGTCTAATAGTAGGTGTGCCTGTTGATAAGCAGGCAGTGCTGCTTGCCGCTGCTGTATGCACGGCCGAGGTCGTAGGACTCAAACGGGACTTGGAGCAGACGCAGGGGGAGCTTGGCCTCACGAAGAGGCAGCTCGAAGAGAGCAAAGGTATGTGATTCCCCGTTCTCATATAATAAAGGATAGACAAAATTGGTTGTTCTAACGACAAAGCGTCATGACTTTGTAATAGGGGCCACCACCGAAGTGGCGTCTTTGAAGAAGGCGCTGTCCGAGGCTGAAGACAAGGCGGCCTTGGAGCACAAGGAACGCAAGAAGCAGGATGCTAGAGTGGGCGAGGTACAGCAGGAGATCCAAGAGCTCGGCAAGAAGTTTGAGTCCTTGGAACATGATCTTAAGGTGAAAGAAACTGAGCTTGCGAAGGCCCTTGCAAGTGTGAAAAACGCCAAAGCCAAAGCCGAAAAGGCACAGCATGAAATCCAGGTGGCCAAGAAAATAGTGGCGGGTAAGATATTCTTTATGCAAAGCAAACATGTGGAGGAGGCGTTTCTTTTACTTACCCGAATTCGGAGCTCGCTAGGGGCATTCGCAGATCTGCCACGCAGCGTATCAGACGCCGCGGCGTTCTACCGTGCCAAGGAGGGGAGCACCACGGAGAAGCTGTTCTGGTCCCAGTATGCTGGGGCCGAACACCCAATGGCTCTGAGTGACCAACTGAAGCAGTTGGTTGAACTCCATAGGGAGGCCGAAGTGGCTATGAAAGATTTCATAGTCCGGATGTGGCCTGGTGAGCCTTTGCCCACTAGATACTTCGGCCTGATCAAGCGGATGGTGGATGCCTATCCGCGGCTTGAAGTTATCAAGCGATCCGTTTGCATTGAGGGTGCCCGATGGGCCTTTGCCCGCGCGAAGGTGCATTGGGGCAAGCTGGATGCGGAGAAGCTGGTGAAGGACGGGCCGCCGTAGGGCAAGGCGCATCGCTATCCCGAGAAGTATTATGATGGCGTTATGAAGGGCGCTTGTCTCGTGGCCGATGAATGTACCAAGGACACAATCCTTGAGTAAATGTACCTCTATCGTTGTTGTAATATAAAGACGAAGTTACTTGCGCTATGCAGCGTTGTTTGATTTAAAATATTACCTTCTGTGCGGCTGTTTATAGAATTCTAAAAGTAGGCTAGTCGTCGGCTTTCACCCCCATGTAACTAGTACCAGGGTGTTCCTGGAAAAAACCCGGATACTCTTTATCCAAATTTTTGGTCCCTTAAGGAGGTATCCGGTGTAGCGAACAAGGCAGTCGGACTATGCGGCTTTATAACTTTCACTTAGCCATAGAATTCTACAATTTTAAATTTCGGCGAACCCCTAGAACATCCGGATTTTAAGACCTCTCGAACAGCGACCAGCTCTCGCCGCACCATGCCGGTCAGTTTTCGGCTTTCTCTACTAAGGTGCTCGTCCAGTAGAGCCGGGACACAATCACAGTAGTTCTCCCTGCGCTACCTTAGCCGATATAATGGAACGTAAGGTACCAAAACAAGGGAGCCGGGCAAACCCAACTATTGAGCCAAGACGTGATTCAGAGCTGATGCATATAGTGCTACAAGTTCGGGGTGTCGCATTGTTGAAAGTGTTTGGACTTGTCTTGCCGTATTATGAGGCGCCATACGAAGCCCCTGGCAAACTGATCATACCAAGGTGTACGGATGCAATATTAAATAAATATTTTTAAGAAAAATGCGCAAATAGGTATAATAAGCTGGTGCTATATATTATCTCCCATTGATGAATAATACGTTTAAGCGTATGTTTACAATGGTTGCATTTAAGCAGAAGTAAATAGGGCTATTTAACATGTCCAATCCAAGGGCGGGCTGCATGTAGGTATATAAAATAGGTATAACGATCGTGAACAGATTCCACCTGGGTATTTCCTTTTGTGCGCAAAGCCTGTTGCCTCCTTGGTTTTCTCTCCTGTGTAAGTCCAATAATCTGGCTCTTCTGAAGAGGCTGCCCTAAAGCAGTGTCCTGAAAGACAAAAAGGAAGGGTTATGAAGATATGTCGCAGCTATATCGCACTGTTGACTGAGTCACTGCAGCGCCTCCGCCTATGCCCATGGTATTTTGAGTGCGTAATTGTGTACGCGTGGCACGAATGCTGCTTTGCTAGGGCTTGGGCGGAGGCCAGACTGCTAGTCGCGCTCTTGGCGTGTCTTGTGATCCTGCTGCGGGGTGCTCCGTACTCGCTTGACGGTGCTCAGGGTTGTCGTCTCTGGATTAGTGGTTTATTGGAGGAGGCCGCATTGTACTCCCGCCGCGAGGGCTGCAGTATGCTCTTCTGTACGGAGAGAGCGGTCCATGTTTCCGTTAATTGTTATGACCCCGCGCGGTCCTGGCATCTTGAGCTCGATGTATGCATAGTGTGGTACCGCATTGAATCTAGCAAATGCGGTTTGTCCAAGCAGTGCGTGGTAACCACTATGGAAAGGGACGATGTCGAAGATTAACTCTTTGCTTCGGAAGTTATCCGAGGATCCGAAGACCACTTCCAATGTTATAGAGCCTGTGCAATGGGCCTCTACTCCAGGAATTACACCTTTAAAGGTGGTTTCGGTGGGCATGATCCTTGAAGGGTCGATGCCCATTTTTCGCATTGTGTCCTGAAAAAGCAGGTTCAGGCTACTGCCGCCGTCCATAAGGACTCGTGTGACGTGGAATCCATCGATGATTGGGTCTAGGACCAATGCGGCTGAGCCGCTGTGACGGATGCTGGTAGGGTGATCCCTACGATCAAAGGTGATCAGACAAGCTGACCATGGGTTGAATTTGGGGGCGACTGCCTCCATCGCATAGACGTCCCGTAGTGCTTGCTTCCGTTCCCGCTTGGGAATGTGGGTGGTGTAGATCATGTTGACCGTTTTCACCTGGGGATGAAATTTCTTCTGTCCCCCCGTGTTCGGATGCCAGGGCTCCTCGTCATCGTCGTTGTGCAGCCCCTTGTCCTTGCTTTCGGCGTTTATTTTACCAGCCTATTTGAACACCCAGGAGTCTCTATTGGTGTGGTTGGCTGGCTTGTCCGAGGTACCGTGAATTTGGCACGAGCGCTCAAGTATGCGGTCCAGACTGGACGGTCCCTGATTGTTTCTTTTGAACGGCTTCTTCCGCTGACCGAATATCCGTCCGTCGCCTGTTCGTCTGGGCTGACCTACTCGTCTTCCTGCTCGGCCTGCTCGAAGGCAGGCTGATCAGGGTTGTATTCCTCTTCGGCACTAGCCGGATTGTTTTTGTTTCCTGGGCCGGTATTGCTATGGCGGGGCTTGGAGCAGCGTCGACGACGCCCATGCTTTGCTTTTCTCCCCGAGGGGTTATCCTTCGTTGCCTCATCGCCATTGGTTTCCTTCGGAGTGTCCACCATATATATATCGTATGAGGACGTGGATGTCCACCACCCAATGAGCGGTGGTTCCTGTTCTTCTCCTGCATCGTCGTCCATACCATCGATGTCTTCGGAGTCGAAGTCAAGCACGTTGGTTAGATCATCAGCCGTGGCAATGACGTGGGTGGTGGGTGGGCAACGAATTCCTGTGTTGCCTGCTTGCCACTCGAGCCGGACATAGTTCGGCCAAGAACCTCCTGACAATGAGAGAGACTTTAACGAGTTTAGCATGTCGCCAAAGGGCGAGTGCTGGAAGATATCCACAGCGGTAAACTCCATTATCGGAGCCCAACCAGGCTCGGCGGGCTCGGGAGCGCGCGGTCTGGAACCTACAAACGGATACGAGTCCGGGGGTCCGGTGTCACAGGCTTCCTTAGAGGTGAGACCTGTGTTCGGCTCTACCTGTCAGGACCCCGACTCGATGTCACATCGATCTAGCTGGTAACACCTCATATCACTTTGCGGCCTCACGCACGGTATCCCCACGGGTGTCGTCTTACCTTTTCCCGGGACCGTTTGCGCCTTTTGGCTCACGTATATGATAGTGTCGCTAGCATCCATATGATAAAGAGCCCGGGCTGACATGACTAGTCGTAAACCCAAAGTGGCACAGACTTACAGGGACAGGCATCCATGACCCAGCTTCGAACGTGTCGGTCATCAGCAAGTGGGTCCGGGCTGTAGCACTGGGCTAGCAGGACTCCGGTAAACCGGGCTGTAGCGGGCTAACAGGACTCCGGTACTCAAAGCGTGACATTTCCCCGAAGGGACAGACACAGGAACGAAGAAGGACACATGCCGGCCAGCCTAAGTGTTCCAGAGCAGTAGCAAGCTACCATGGCTCAGCGGTAACACTAGGAGACATTTCCCGGTAAGAGAGGCTACTAAAGATAAACAACTAGATAGTCAGATCCCACACATACCAAGCATTTCAATCATACACACAATATGCTCGATATGTGCAAATACAACGAAGCATCACAACATGACTCTATGACACAAGTACTTTATTTAAGGCTCAGGGAGCCATACATAATATACACACAAAGTTACGGGTCTCACGACCCAACATACAAGTTATACAATCATACAAGCCAACAGCGGAAGTAACTTGTCTGGGTACAGACAACTAGTAAAATAAAAGAGGCTTGGAAAGCCTGGCTATACTATGTGGTCCTTCACAAGCTCAGGGTCACCACCTGGGTCTTTAGCCTACTCGTTGATGTCAACGTCTACATAGAACCGATCAGAAGGGGTTGCAGCGTCTTCTGTAAAAATGTAGATTATAGCAACATGAGTACAAAGGTACTCAGCAAGACTTACATCAGATCCTACATACATGCACAGTATCAAGAAGGGTTGGTGGAGTTATTGCAGCAAGCCAGCTTTGACTCTTGGCTAGACTATCCTACGATACTCCAATTTGAAATAGTTTTGCGCACACGAGTCCACTACTCACCACTTCAATACACTACCGAGGATCCACCTCCGTCTTCCTACGGAAGAGCCATCCTCGGCACTCACACTTATCTTGAGGCTTTTAGTAGTTTCCATTTACTTGTCTATGAACTGTATAGGCAACCAAGTAGTCCTTTACCGCGGACGCGGCTATTCGAATAGATCATGATAACCCTGCAGGGGTGTACTTCTTCATACATGTTTCCACCACTTAGCGTCTGCACACGACATGTGCTCGGCAGACTTCAAGCGAAAGCCGACGTGGGTGTAGACCACGACCTACCTAAACACTTAAGCCTCTAGTCCAGGTTTATCGCCTATTCAGGTTCCATCCGCAGGGAGTCCGGCCGAGGTTTCCCATACGGCCCCGAACGATGTGAACAGGGTTCCCGAGATACCTAACGGGTATTCGGTACACCCGGCCACGTACCTACCGCATCACAGCCCACCCCTACGGTCAGCGCTGTCCACGGCCTCCAGTAGGCTACAAACACCAGAAACTACTTGCAACTCCTGGACAGAGAGCTAGGGTGAATAAGAAGTCGAGCGGGGTCATATTTCAGGGCCCAATGCATGGTAGTAGCTGTATCTTAAATCACATATACAGATCTCAGTGCTTAAGGTCGGCTTCAATGAAACAACCCACCATGTACTCCTACATGGCCTCTCATCGATACCTTTACCAAATCGTGTTCACCACACCACTCTTATTACCGCCATAATCATTTCACTCTAGCCCATCACCCAGATGAACCAGACCTGACACAACTCTAAGCATAGCAGGCATAGCAAGGTAGGAACAACACATACATATGGCTCAATCAACTCCTACACATGCTAGTGGGTTTCATCTAGTTACTGTGGCAATGACAGGTCATGCAGAGGAAATGGGTTCAATTACCGTAGCACACAGCAGTTTGAATCGCGTTGTCTTAATGCAGTAAAAGAGAGCAGGAGCGAGAACATGGGATTGTATCGATATGATCAAATGGTTGGTTGCTTGCCTGATGGTTCGATGCACGGATACGACTCTTCGTTAGGGTAATCACGATACTCCTCGGGGACAGATCCTGTCGCAAAGGATAACGATACACGGGCATCACCAAACAATGTGCAACAATATGATGCATGCATGAAACATGGCAATATGAGTGTGTTGGGCTAATGCAACTAAAGCCAGTAGGGTTTGAGCAAATTTGAATCAAAGATTCAAATTTCAAATTCAAATATGGCCTTTTAAAGTGCCTTTTCTTATTCTGATTAAAACATCAATTTAACTTGTTTGATCATGCATGAAAATAGTACAGATGGATAGATTGGATTTTTCTGATCATTTTTCATATATAATTTGTCCAATTTGGAGTTACAGAATAAAAGTTATGAATTTTTGAAGTTTAAATAATATTCTGGAATTTCCTGATTTAATTTAAATCCAGAAATTCAATTACTGCGTCAGCCTGACATCACAGTGACATCAGCAGGTCAACGGGGCTGGCTCGGGTCAAACCTGACGTGTGGGGTCCACACGTCAGTGTCACAGGGGCTAATCCCGCGTTGACCCCGGGCTGGTTAGCTTTGACTAAGCCCTGGGGCCCACTTGTCAGCGCCAGTAGGTGGTGGATTAGTGGTTAATCAACTAGGCCACGTCAGCTCGCCGGAGTTCTGGCCGGAGGCGACCAACAGTGCGGCGGCGATAGTGGTTTTGGTCGTTTCGGCCACCAAATGGACCGCGGAGATCACCGGAGTGAAGCTGAGGACGACCCGCGGCTCTTGGCGGAGTCCGTTGGGGTCGGGGTGGCCGGAGTTGACGGCGGTGAGCTCGGCTGCGGCCGCCGGGGTTCGGTCGTGCACGGGAGTGGTGCTGGAGCTCGAAGTCGAGCAAAGTGAGGCGCTAGGGATGCTCTACTGGGTTCTGTGAACGCGTTGGACTCGCCGGGGTGACCAAATGGTCACCGGAGCTGCGTCGACGGCGAGCTCGGCGACGGCGGAGGTTCGGCCGTGGTGGAGATGAAGCTACGGTGAGGGAACGAGGGGGAGAAGAGGGGGAAACGGTGGCGTAGCTCACCGCGGTTGCAGTGGGCGTCGAAGTGGGCTCGGGGACGCGCTGGAGACAGCGAATTCGTCGGCGACGGTGGTCGGAGCCCGAAGAGGGGAACGGCGACGTGGCGGCGATGCAGGGCTTCCGGGGACTCGTGGAGCGGTGGGGAGGAAGAGGGAGTTGTGGCGGAGCTTCTGAGCTACTCGGGGGAGCGAGGGGTGGCCGGAGACAGTGGCTACGGCGAACGGCGGCGACGGTGTGCTTCGGCCGAGAGCGAGAGAGAGCGAGGGAGAAACGGGGGAGAGTGAGCGAGAGCAGGGGGGATCGGGACGGGCTGCGGACGTCGTCCACGCGGCCAGGAGGGCGTCGGCAAGCAGGAGGTGGCCGCGCGGCCGCGCGCGCGCGAGCACGCAGCAGCTTCGGGGCGTGGGGAGGAAGACGACGGGGAGCTACAGTGTTGGGCTGGGTCGGCTGCTAGCTGGGCCGGCCAGCTGGCTGGGCCGCACAGGTAAGTCTTTCCCCTTTCTTTTTTGTTTTCTGTTTTATTTAATATATCTGCAACTTTGTTGAATTAATTAAAATACCTAGGCAACTCCAAAATTCACCAAACTACTCCTGGTCCATAGTTGGATTATTTCCAACATGAAACATTTTAGTTTGGAGATATTTGAGCATTTAAATATTTTATATTATTTTAAATGCCCAAATTCAAATATCTATGATTTAATTCAAAGACCCTATGATGGCCTAGAAAAATGTGCACCACTTTTGTCAGAGGTTCTGAACCAAGGCTAAAATGATGGACATTTTAGAAGGGCATTTCAGGTTCATTGAAAAATTATTTTAGTAACCCTAGTTGGTTTCAGAGGGGACTGGGGGTTCTGTCATCCCCATTTCAAGTTTCTGATGAAAGAGTAAACATGATGCAACACTCTAATGCATGACTAGCTAGGGTGTGACAACTCACCCCCACTCAAAAGAATCTCGTCCCGAGATTTGGGTTCCTCCGAGAAGAAGGCGGGATATTCAAGTCGAAGACGATCCTCCCTTTCCCAAGTTGCTTCATCCTCAGAATGGTGCGACCATTGAACCTTGAGAAACTTGATATTATGACGTCGCGTGGTACGTTCGGCTTGATCGAGGATACGAATGGGGTACTCTCGATATGTAAGATTATCTTGGAGATCAAGCGTTTCGTGGTCCACTTCACGGATAGGATCCGAGAAGCAACGCCTGAGTTGAGAAACGTGGAAGACATCGTGAACTCTGGAGAGGTGTGGAGGTAGTTCCAATTGGTAGGCAACTTCTCCTCGTTTGGCAAGAATGCGAAAAGGTCCAATGTAACGAGGAGCCAATTTGCCTTTGATACCGAAACGATGGGTTCCCTTCAGAGGGGTGACCCGAAGGTAAGCCTTCTCGTCAACCTCGAAAGTCATAGCCTTATGTTTTCGGTCATATTGACTCTTTTGACGGGATTGGGCTGTTTTCAACTTTTCACGAACGATACGAACTTGTTCTTCTGCTTCCTGAATCATATCCGGGCCAAAGAATTGTCTTTCCCCGGTTTCTGACCAGTTAAGGGGTGTTCGACATCGTCGTCCATAGAGAACTTCAAAAGGGGCTTTACCCAAGCTAGATTGATAGCTGTTGTTGTAAGCGAATTCGGCAAATGGAAGGCACTTCTCCCAGTCCATTCCGAAAGAGATAACGGAGGCTCGAAGCATGTCTTCTAGAATCTGATTGACGCGTTCCACTTGACCACTTGACTGAGGGTGGAAAGCGGTGCTAAAAGAGAGACGAGTTCCCATAGCATTTTGGAAACTTTCCCAAAATCGAGAGGTGAAAAGACTTCCTCGATCCGAATTGATTTCCAAAGGAACACCATGGAGAGACACTATCCGGGAGATGTATAAGTCTGCCAGCTGACTAGCGGTTATACTCTCACGAACAGGTAGGAAATGAGCTACTTTGGAAAGACGATCGACCACGACGAAAATAGCATTATTCCCTCTCTTGGTCCTGGGAAAACCGGTAATGAAATCCATACCAATTTTATCCCATTTCCATTCAGGAATAGCTAAGGGTTGAAGGGTGCCAGCAGGTCGTTGATGCTCTGCTTTTACACGACGACAGACGTCGCAATTGGCAATATACTGAGCAATTTCTCTCTTCATCCTAGTCCACCAGAACCTCTGGCGTAGGTCCTGATACATTTTAGTACTACCGGGATGAATAGTGAGAGGAGATTCATGAGCCTCCTTAAGGATCAACTGCCGCAGACGCTGGTTCTTGGGAACCACTAGACGATTCTCAAAGTACACAACACCATGATCATTTGTGGAGAAACAACTAGCACCTCCGCTAGCAATGTTCTCCTTGATTTTAGATATTCCCTTATCTCGCTTTTGGGCAGCGATGATTTGATCCGTAAGAGTAGGTTTTGCTACCAAGGTGGAAAGAAAACCTTGAGGTACAATGTGAAGGTTAAGCTTCCGAAATTCCTCATGGAGAAGCGGTTGACTTTGTTGTAACATCAGGTTGTTACAATAAGATTTACGACTTAGCGCATCAGCCATGACGTTGGCTTTCCCTGGGGTATAGGTTATTCCTAAGTCGAAGTCTGTGATCAATTCAACCCAACGTCTCTGCCTGAGATTCAAATCCGGTTGGGTGAAAATGTACTTCAGACTTTGGTGATCAGTGAATATTTCGCAACGATTACCGAGGAGGTAATGTCGCCAGGTCTTAAGTGCATAGACTACGGCTGCAAGTTCTAGATCATGAGTAGGATAATTCTCCTCATGTGGGTGCAATTGCCGTGAAGCGTAAGCAATTACGTGTCGATCTTGCATAAGGATGCAACCTAGTCCTTGTCGCGAGGCGTCGCAGTAGATAACAAAGTCCTTGGAGAAGTCTGGCGGTACCAGCACAGGAGCAGAAGTCAGGCGTCTTTTCAGTTCCTGAAAACTGTGCTCACATTGTGGAGTCCATTCGAACTTCTTATCTTTCTTGAGGAGTTCGGTTAGGGGTTTAGCAACTTTGGAGAAGTTCTCGACAAAGCGACGACAATAGCTCGCTAAGCCTAGAAAACTCCGAACTTGCTTGACCGATTCAGGTGGAGTCCAATTAAGGACGGCTTGAACTCGCTCAGGGTTAACAGCAATACCTTTACCAGATATTACATGACCCAGATAGGTCACTTCTGGCAACCAGAATTCACATTTTGAAAATTTGGCATAAAGGCGATGCTCACGAAGTTTCTGCAACACTAGCCTTAGATGTTCGGCATGTTCTTCCTCGTTCTTGGAGTAGATGAGTATATCATCGAGATAAACTACGACGAATTTATCCAAATACTCCATGAAGATTGAGTTCATTAACCGAGAAAAGGTGGCTGGAGCGTTGGTTAATCCGAAGGACATGACGGTGTACTCGTATTGGCCATAACGAGTAACAAAGGCCGTTTTAGGAATGTCCCCGTTTCTGATTTTGATTTGATGGTAGCCCAACCTCAAATCCATCTTAGAGAAGACTGAAGATCCAGCGAGCTGATCATACAGGTCGTTGATCCTGGGAAGTGGATATTTGTTCTTGATCGTGACCAAATTGACAGGTCGGTAATCTACAACCATCCGGTCCGTACCATCCTTCTTCTTGACGAATAGGACGGGGCAAGCCCACGGAGATGAGCTAGGTCGGATGAAACCCTTTTTCAAGGACTCATCGAGTTGTTTCTTAAGCTCGGCTAGTTCTAGTGGTGCCATCTTATAAGGTCTTCTAGCAATCGGAACGGTTCCTGGAATGAGGTCTATTACGAACTCAACATCCCTGTCAGGTGGGACACCTGGCAATTCCTCTGGAAAGACATCCGGAAAGTCACGGACTACCGGAACGTCCTCAAGGTCTGGCAAAGGGCTGGCGTTAAGAGAATATAGTTGTCGCTTGGCTATTCGAGTCAAGACATTGACTATCTTCCCCGAAGGGTGGGTGAGTTGAACAGTCCTAGAGAAGCAATCAATTTTGGCATGATGGGCTGACATCCAGTCCATACCCAAAATGATATTAATATCTGAAGATTTAAGGGCTATCAAAGATGCAAGGAAGACAAGTCTATCGACTTGGATCTCATTTCCATAACTTACCCTAGAGGTCTGCCATCTAGACCCAGGGGTAGAGATTTCCATAGTGGACGGCAGATCACAGAATGCAACGTTATGCAAACGAGCATAATTTTCAGATATAAAGGAATGAGAGGCTCCTGTATCGAAAAGAACAGATGCCGGGTGGCAATTAACAAGAAGCGTACCGAGAACGACGTTGGGATCCTCTTGAGCTTCTTCGGCAGAGACACAGTTGACATGGCCACGTGAAGCGGTGACCGGTTTAGCATGAAACACTTTTCCTGTCGGCTTGCCACGGCCAACAGCTTTAGCAGATTGATTGGGGTTGGTCTGGGGACACTCACGCATATAGTGACCAGATTCCCCACACTTGAAACAAGTCACGGAACTGGTACGTGGAGGAGCATTATTGGTTGGACCCCCATAGGGCTTAGCTGGAGCAGACTGTTGAGCGGGGCGAGGCGCCTGGAAAGATGGCCTCGGTGTGAACCTGGGTGGCAAGGCGGTGTTGGGTACCCACACGCGGCGCTTCTGAGGACCAGCACCGGATGAGGAACCCGTGTCACGTCCATGCTTGCGTGTTGCGTCATAGTCAGTCTGACCAGTTTCAGCACTGATGGCTTTGTTGACGAGTTTCGAAAAAGATGTGCACTCATGCAGACGAAGGTCGCGGCGAAGCTCAGGACTAAGGCCCTTGCGGAACCTTGCTTGCTTCTTGGCGTCAGTAGAAACTTCCTCGGTTGCATATCGTGCAAGATTACCAAACTCCCTGCTATAGACATCCACAGAAAGTCGGCCTTGGGTGAAATTGCAAAATTCTTCACGCTTACGGTCCATGAGACCCTCCGGAATGTGATGTTCACGGAAAGCCTCACTGAACTCAGCCCAAGTAGTGACATGGCCCGCTGGGCGCATAGCTCCATAATTCTCCCACCATAGACTGGCGGGGCCTTCAAGATGATATGCAGCAAAGATGACCTTGTCAGCCTCCGCTACCAGCGCGGAACGCAGTTTGTGAGAGATACTGCGAAGCCAGTCATCAGCGTCGAGAGGCTCGACGGAGTGGTGGAACGTGGGTGGATGCAATTTGATAAAATCACTGAGTGACACCACGTTAGCCCTCTGATGGTGTGCTGTGTTCTGTTCAATACGCTCCAACAAACGGTTTGTCTCCCGCTTGTTTCTCTCAGCTTCCATCATAACCTCGGCTAGTGAAGGAGGTTGAGGCAGATGTTCATTTCTGGCTTCACTGCCTTCGGCCTGCTCTTGGGAAGCAGGGTTAGCGCGCGTGTTGACCATCCTAGGTAAACAAGACAATGATTTAGTCAGAATGATAAAATTCCGACATAGGATATAGAATGTAAGGAATAACTCAAAATGCAAGATGATCATCCGTATGACATGGTAGATACAGAAACTGCTTCTTTATTCCATCGTCATACACACCATACAGGTTTAGTACAAGACCAAGCAAAGTACTAAAACGGTGAAAAGAGGATTACATCTCATCGGAGGCATCTCAAGCTCCTATACATTATTTTTCTACACCTCCGGAAAGAGTACAAACTAGGTCATATCCCACGAGACACGCAGGACGATAGACGACATAGCTAGTGCGAACCAGTGTTACTACTACTAACTCAGACCGATCCGTAGTAGTCCTCGTAGAAGTCACCTCCATAGCCTGGAAGTTCAACATGATCATCCGGAAACAGACGGTCTCGCGGAGCTTGTGGACCATAGGGGCTAGGATGAGGTCTTGGACCAACAGACGGTGGCCTGCGGGGACCGCGAGGTGGGGTGATGCCTCCTACATCACGCCAAACCATCACGTCCGGCAAAGCAGATCTCACAGGATAGAGATCGCGCATATCTGAATATCCAGCTTGCACCGCCGGTGCGAACCGAGTCAAGGTGGCCCAGTGGTCAGCACGGGTATTGAAGAGCTCTAACCTTAAGGCCCGATTTTCACGGTCCTTATCCTCGAGCATCTCAGCAGTGGTGCGAGTCCGTGAATCCTCCTGAGTGGAGTCAGCATAGATAGCCTGGAAATATCCTTGTGCTCCCGGAAGTGATCCTGGCATATACCGGAAATCAGAGTCCCGAAATAGACCAGATCTGACTCGCATAATGGTCATCATAGAGTAGGCGGCATCCTGCACAGCCATCTCGATAGTAACCCCGAGTCCATAGGAGCAATGAAGAGGCTCAGTGGATCCAGGATAAGATGGAAATATCCTGACAGTGCAGAGATACTGGCTTTGATTAAAGTCTCGGAATTGCTCTTCGACCGTGTACTCAGGATACCAACGGTATCCAGCCTCAGTCATTACCCTGACCAACTTAGCAGTATGGCCGGGTACATCTAGGCATCGAGTCAGGCGAACCACTTGATTGAGGTCGCGAGTGGCCATCTGAAAGCATAATTATAATGCAAAGGCATTAGAATTTCTAGCAAAATTTCGGCAGCATAACAGCTGTAAATGCTCAAAAAGGAATTTTGAGACATTTGACAAATGATTTCGTACACACCCAACATCATCATATCAAGTTCTGAATCCATTCTAACAACATAATGTGGTAGTAGAACTGAACTAGGCTTGTATCCATCAAACTTATAAGGTACTACTGATTAGTAACACGTGATCCTGATAGAGAGAACAGATCCTAATTCCTTAACCCCCGGTGGAAGAATGGACTGACTCAGATCAGAATGTCATAAGGTATAAGGAGTAAAAAGAGCCTTACGTTCCAACCCACAAACAATTCCCCTACATATAACTAAGAATTTCTAGACTCAACATCGACCAGTTTGGCTTGGAGAACCTACAGGCAGTCCGGCTCTGATGCCAACGCTGTCAGGACCCCGACTCGATGTCACATCGATCTAGCTGGTAACACCTCATATCACTTTGCGGCCTCACGCACGGTATCCCCACGGGTGTCGTCTTACCTTTTCCCGGGACCGTTTGCGCCTTTTGGCTCACGTATATGATAGTGTCGCTAGCATCCATATGATAAAGAGCCCGGGCTGACATGACTAGTCGTAAACCCAAAGTGGCACAGACTTACAGGGACAGGCATCCATGACCCAGCTTCGAACGTGTCGGTCATCAGCAAGTGGGTCCGGGCTGTAGCACTGGGCTAGCAGGACTCCGGTAAACCGGGCTGTAGCGGGCTAACAGGACTCCGGTACTCAAAGCGTGACATTTCCCCGAAGGGACAGACACAGGAACGAAGAAGGACACATGCCGGCCAGCCTAAGTGTTCCAGAGCAGTAGCAAGCTACCATGGCTCAGCGGTAACACTAGGAGACATTTCCCGGTAAGAGAGGCTACTAAAGATAAACAACTAGATAGTCAGATCCCACACATACCAAGCATTTCAATCATACACACAATATGCTCGATATGTGCAAATACAACGAAGCATCACAACATGACTCTATGACACAAGTACTTTATTTAAGGCTCAGGGAGCCATACATAATATACACACAAAGTTACGGGTCTCACGACCCAACATACAAGTTATACAATCATACAAGCCAACAGCGGAAGTAACTTGTCTGAGTACAGACAACTAGTAAAATAAAAGAGGCTTGGAAAGCCTGGCTATACTATGTGGTCCTTCACAAGCTCAGGGTCACCACCTGGGTCTTTAGCCTACTCGTTGATGTCAACGTCTACATAGAACCCATCAGAAGGGGTTGCAGCGTCTTCTGTAAAAATGTAGATTATAGCAACATGAGTACAAAGGTACTCAGCAAGACTTACATCAGATCCTACATACATGCACAGTATCAAGAAGGGTTGGTGGAGTTATTGCAGCAAGCCAGCTTTGACTCTTGGCTAGACTATCCTACGATACTCCAATTTGAAATAGTTTTGCGCACACGAGTCCACTACTCACCACTTCAATACACTACCGAGGATCCACCTCCGTCTTCCTACGGAAGAGCCATCCTCGGCACTCACACTTATCTTGAGGCTTTTAGTAGTTTCCATTTACTTGTCTATGAACTGTATAGGCAACCAAGTAGTCCTTTACCGCGGACGCGGCTATTCGAATAGATCATGTTAACCCTGCAGGGGTGTACTTCTTCATACATGTTTCCACCACTTAGCGTCTGCACACGACATGTGCTCGGCAGACTTCAAGCGAAAGCCGACGTGGGTGTAGACCACGACCTACCTAAACACTTAAGCCTCTAGTCCAGGTTTATCGCCTATTCAGGTTCCATCCGCAGGGAGTCCGGCCGAGGTTTCCCATACGGCCCCGAACGATGTGAACAGGGTTCCCGAGATACCTAACGGGTATTCGGTACACCCGGCCACGTACCTACCGCATCACAGCCCACCCCTACGGTCAGCGCTGTCCACGGCCTCCAGTAGGCTACAAACACCAGAAACTACTTGCAACTCCTGGACAGAGAGCTAGGGTGAATAAGAAGTCGAGCGGGGTCATATTTCAGGGCCCAATGCATGGTAGTAGCTGTATCTTAAATCACACATACAGATCTCAGTGCTTAAGGTCGGCTTCAATGAAACAACCCACCATGTACTCCTACATGGCCTCTCATCGATACCTTTACCAAATCGTGTTCACCACACCACTCTTATTACCGACATAATCATTTCACTCTAGCCCATCACCCAGATGAACCAGACCTGACACAACTCTAAGCATAGCAGGCATAGCAAGGTAGGAACAACACATACATATGGCTCAATCAACTCCTACACATGCTAGTGGGTTTCATCTAGTTACTGTGGCAATGACAGGTCATGCAGAGGAAATGGGTTCAACTACCGTAGCACACAGCAGTTTGAATCGCGTTGTCTTAATGCAGTAAAAGAGAGCAGGAGCGAGAACATGGGATTGTATCGATATGATCAAATGGTTGGTTGCTTGCCTGATGGTTCGATGCACGGATACGACTCTTCGTTAGGGTAATCACGATACTCCTCGGGGACAGATCCTGTCGCAAAGGATAACGATACACAGGCATCACCAAACAATGTGCAACAATATGATGCATGCATGAAACATGGCAATATGAGTGTGTTGGGCTAATGCAACTAAAGCCAGTAGGGTTTGAGCAAATTTGAATCAAAGATTCAAATTTCAAATTCAAATATGGCCTTTTAAAGTGCCTTTTCTTATTCTGATTAAAACATCAATTTAACTTGTTTGATCATGCATGAAAATAGTACAGATGGATAGATTGGATTTTTCTGATCATTTTTCATATATAATTTGTCCAATTTGGAGTTACAGAATAAAAGTTATGAATTTTTGAAGTTTAAATAATATTCTGGAATTTCCTGATTTAATTTAAATCCAGAAATTCAATTACTGCGTCAGCCTGACATCACAGTGACATCAGCAGGTCAACGGGGCTGGCTCGGGTCAAACCTGACGTGTGGGGTCCACACGTCAGTGTCACAGGGGCTAATCCCGCGTTGACCCCGGGCTGGTTAGCTTTGACTAAGCCCTGGGGCCCACTTGTCAGCGTCAGTAGGTGGTGGATTAGTGGTTAATCAACTAGGCCACGTCAGCTCGCCGGAGTTCTGGCCGGCGGCGACCAACAGTGCGGCGGCGATAGTGGTTTTGGTCGTTTCGGCCACCAAATGGACCGCGGAGATCACCGGAGTGAAGCTGAGGACGACCCGCGGCTCTTGGCGGAGTCCGTTGGGGTCGGGGTGGCCGGAGTTGACGGCGGTGAGCTCGGCTGCGGCCGCCGGGGTTCGGTCGTGCACGGGAGTGGTGCTGGAGCTCGAAGTCGAGCAAAGTGAGGCGCTAGGGATGCTCTACTGGGTTCTGTGAACGCGTTGGACTCGCCGGGGTGACCAAATGGTCACCGGAGCTGCGTCGACGGCGAGCTCGGCGACGGCGGAGGTTCGGCCGTGGTGGAGATGAAGCTACGGTGAGGGAACGAGGGGGAGAAGAGGGGGAAACGGTGGCGTAGCTCACCGCGGTTGCAGTGGGCGTCGAAGTGGGCTCGGGGACGCGCTGGAGACGGCGAATTCGTCGGCGACGGTGGTCGGAGCCCGAAGAGGGGAACGGCGACGTGGCGGCGATGCAGGGCTTCCGGGGACTCGTGGAGCGGTGGGGAGGAAGAGGGAGTTGTGGCGGAGCTTCTGAGCTACTCGGGGGAGCGAGGGGTGGCCGGAGACAGTGGCTACGGCGAACGGCGGCGACGGTGTGCTTCGGCCGAGAGCGAGAGAGAGCGAGGGAGAAACGGGGGAGAGTGAGCGAGAGCAGGGGGGATCGGGACGGGCTGCGGACGTCGTCCACGCGGCCAGGAGGGCGTCGGCAAGCAGGAGGTGGCCGCGCGGCCGCGCGCGCGCGAGCACGCAGCAGCTTCGGGGCGTGGGGAGGAAGACGACGGGGAGCTACAGTGTTGGGCTGGGTCGGCTGCTAGCTGGGCCGGCCAGCTGGCTGGGCCGCACAGGTAAGTCTTTCCCCTTTCTTTTTTGTTTTCTGTTTTATTTAATATATCTGCAACTTTGTTGAATTAATTAAAATACCTAGGCAACTCCAAAATTCACCAAACTACTCCTGGTCCATAGTTGGATTATTTCCAACATGAAACATTTTAGTTTGGAGATATTTGAGCATTTAAATATTTTATATTATTTTAAATGCCCAAATTCAAATATCTATGATTTAATTCAAAGACCCTATGATGGCCTAGAAAAATGTGCACCACTTTTGTCAGAGGTTCTGAACCAAGGCTAAAATGATGGACATTTTAGAAGGGCATTTCAGGTTCATTGAAAAATTATTTTAGTAACCCTAGTTGGTTTCAGAGGGGACTGGGGGTTCTGTCATCCCCATTTCAAGTTTCTGATGAAAGAGTAAACATGATGCAACACTCTAATGCATGACTAGCTAGGGTGTGACACTACCGCCGATGAGTGTGCGGCCTGCGGGGCAAGGTCCATCCACCCGTCCTTGGGCCACGCAGTCTGCTCCAGATTTAGGTCCGGGGATACTGCAGGGGTGATATCCCGAGCATTGTTCGACAGCAGTCTAAGCCGTTCTTGTCGTGACTGTCCAGGGCTCCTGGCACAGGCCCGATTGCGTCGAAGATCAAGTATCCGCGGATATCGGCTGTGTAGTTCAGGTTTCCAAAGCTAACCTGGTGGCCAGGGGCGTAGCTGTCGATCTGCTCCAGTTGGCCAAGCGAATTGGCCCGCAGCGCGAAGCCACCGAACACGAAGATCTGTCTGGGGAGAAAAGTCTCACCCTGGACCGTGTTGTTGACGATTGAAGGAGCCATCAAGCCTTGCAGCAATGACATAGAGGAACTCCCAATGAAAGCACCAATGTCGGTGTCAAAACCGGCGGATCTCGGGTAGGGGGTCCCGATCTGTGCGTCTTAGGCTGATGGTAATAGGAAGCAAGGGACACAATGTTTACCCAGATTCAGGCCCTCTCGATGGAGGTAAAACCCTACTTCCTGCTTGATTAATATTGATGATACGAGTAGTACAAGAGTAGATCTATCACGAGATCGTATAGGCTAAACCCTAGAAGCTAGCCTATGATGATTATGATTGTGATTGTGATCGGCCTTCTGAGGACCAATGTAACGCCCCGGATACAACTTTCCATATTTGTAACTCCGACTCTTGCCATTTCCGGCTATGTGATTTATTATTTCCTCCATGGTTGGGTTTTTGTCTATTGTTTTGCATTTTGTTCTTGTTATGCATCTCATCTCATGTCATCATCTGCATTTCATCCGCATGTTTTTCAAAACTTGCATCCGTTTGGGTCCCGCCGGTTCTCTCCATTGTCCGTTCTGAGCCCGCGGCACCTCCGAAATATTATTTTATAAGTGGCACAAAAATGTTCTCGGAATGGGTTGTAACTTGTCGTGTGGTCTTATTATAGTGTAGACAGGCCGTCTGCCAAGTTTCGTCGCATTCAGAGTCCATCTGATAACCCAACCGTTAAATGTATAGCGGTACCGTTGTCGGTACCTTCGTCGGACGTTTCGGTCTCCGAAACTGCCGCCGGGCTGCAACTTCTCTTCTCTCCTCTCGGCCCAACTCCTCTTCACAGCCCACTAGCCCACCTACCTAACCCCCATCCGTTCCTGATCGTCAGATCGTGATCCGAGGGTCCGAAACGGCCTCAAAACCCCTTAAACCCTAGCTTTTACCCTATATATAGACCCCCTCATGCCATTTTGGGCATCTCCTAGCCCTTCCCCTACCTCCTAGCCCCTCCTCCTCAGATTCCGCGCCGACCGAACCCAGCCCCGCCACTTGTCGCCCCCTCCTTGCCCGCACCGCCGCTCTCCACCTCACGGGCGCCACTTGGCGCGTAGCCATTGGCTGGGCCGCCACCTGAGGCGTCGCCCCGGCCAACCGGGCGCCGCCACGTCTCCTCCCCCGCCACCTCGTCGCCCCGCAGCCACCTCTCCACCGCGCGGCCCGCCGGGGTCCGGATCTGGCCCGCCCGGCCCGAGACCGCGCCGCCGCAGCCCTCGAGGGCCCAAGTGCCCCGCGCCTCCCGCTCCCGATCTGGATCGAGGGGAGGAGCCCCTCGACCCCGAGCCCTCGTGGCCGGCGCCCGTCGCATCGCCCCGGCCTCCTCCTTCCTCTGTCCCGCTGTGCTCCGCCGCACCCTCAGGTCGTCGGCCACCTCGCCGTCCTCCTCCCGTTCCTCCCCATCTTCCCCGCTCTCTAATCCCCGCCGACCCCTTCCTCCCACTGGTGACCGCCGCCGCCCTTGGACCTCGCCGCCGGCCTCCTCCGACCGTAGCCGGCCGGGAATCGCCCGATCTAGGGCCCCGCAACCCGTTCCTGGCCTCGCCAGCCGCCAGGACCCCGCCGCCTCGCCGGAGATCGCACCGCCGCCGCTGCGGATCGGGAGGAGCCCGATCCATCCCGGCCTCCGCTCGGGGCCGATGACCTCCCCCACGTGGGCCTTCCCCGCCGGCCCGGCCCAGCAGCGCCCTTCGTCCGCTTCGAGGCCCAGCCGCGCCAGATCCGAGGCCTCAAGGCCCAACATGAGCCCCCAGCCCCTCTAGATTCGGCCCGTTATGTTTTTTTCCTGTTCTGTAAATTTCCTGTTTTCCAAGGAATTGGCAGAATTGCAGAAAACCCCTGCATATTCATGCATTTAATATCTCTCAAACTGTGTGTCGTATTAAAATAATTTATATATGTAAAATGCTCAGAAAATTGTGTAGATTAATAATATGCCACTTTCATCTATGTTAAAAATGTTTAACATGCTGTTTGTGTTTATTTTGCATAATGCCATGTTAAAATGCTCTAATTCATAACTAAATAACCGTAGCTCGGTTTTAAATAAACTTTATATGTAAATGGGTTGGAAAAATGCCTAGATTAACATGGTGCACTTTATGTTGCTGTTTAACAAAATTAAAATTGCGTTTAGGGCAGAACAGTACCGAATCTAAAATATGCACATGGGGATTTTCTGGAATTATTGTTTGTTGTTTCCGGCCTCATTTAAACTTGCCTAGATAGGTAGTTTCATTATGTTTCACCCCCTTGCCATGCTAATAACATTTAATATTGTTGGGTACATAACCGAGATCAAACTAAATAATTGCATGTGGTGTTTTGTCAATATACAACTCATTGCATATTGAGCTCCACTTAATTTGTAGTATTGTGTGTTGCAGTTTGCCATGCCATGCCTCTTTAAACCGGACATGCATCATACTTGATTGTGCATCATGCCATGATTATGCTTGTGTGTTTACCATGTTGTTTGTTTCTTTCCGGTGTTGCTTCTTAGTTCTGGTAATGTTGCGATCGTGAGGATACGTTCGTCTACGCTTGGTTCGGTTTCATCCATTCGTCTTCTTCATGGACTCATTCTTCTTCCTTGCGGGATTTCAGGCAAGATGACCGCTACCCTAGATCTCACTACTATCATTGCTATGCTAGTTGCTTCGTTCTATCACTATGCTGCATTACCTATCTTTTGCTCATCAAGCCTCCCAAATTGCCATGAACCTCTAACCTTTGACACCCTTCCTAGCAAACCATTGCTTGGCTATGTTACCGCTTTGCTCAGCCCTCTTATAGCGTTGCTAGTTGCAGGTGAAGTTGAAGATTGCTCCATGGTAGACATGATTTTGTTTGGGATATCACAATATCTCTTATATTATTAATGCATCTATATATTTGGTAAAGGGTGGAAGGCTCGGCCTTATGCCTGGTGTTTTGTTCCACTCTTGCCGCCCTGGTTTCCGTCATACCGGTGTTATGTTTCCGGATTTTGCATTCCTTACGCGGTCGGGTGATTTATGGGACCCCCTTGACAATTCGCTTTGAATAAAACTCCTCCAGCAAGGCCCAACATTGGTTTTACCATTTGCCTCACCACTACCTACATTTCCCTTGGGAGTAATTAACCCGAGCGTCATCTTTATTTTAGCCCCCCCCCCCCGGGCCAATTCTTGTCTAAGTGTTGGTCCAAACCGAGCGATGTACGGCGCCCCCTGGGCAACCAGGGTCTATGCCAACCCGTCGTCTTGCTCATCCGGTGTGCCCTGAGAACGAGATATGTGCATCTCCTATCGGGATTGTCGGCACAGCGGGAGGTCTTGCTGGTCTTGTTTTACCATTGTCGAAATGTCTTGTAAACCGGGATTCCGAGTCTGATCGGGTCTTCCTGGGAGAAGGTATATCCTTTGTTGATCGTGAGAGCTTGTCATGGGCTAAGTTGGGACACCCCTGCAGGGTATAATCTTTCGAAAGCTGTGCCTGCGGTTATAGGCAGATGGGAATTTGTTAATGTCCGGTTGTAGATAACTTGACACCAGATCCGAATTAAAATGCATCAACCGTGTGTGTAGCCGTGATGGTCTCTTCTCGGCGGAGTTCGGGAAGTGAACACGGTTTCTGGGTTATGTTTGACGTAAGTAGGAGTTCAGGATCACTTCTTGATCATTACTAGTTGACGACTGTTCCTTTTGCTCTCTTCTCGCTTTTTTTGTGTATGTTAGCCACCATATATGCTTAGTCGCTGCTACAGACTCACCACTTTACCCCTTCCTTTCCCTTTAAGCTTTGCTAGTCTTGATACCCATGGTAATGGGATTGCTGAGTCCTCGTGGCTCACAGATTACTACAACAACAGTTGCAGGTACAGGTTATGCGATGATCATGACGCGAGAGCGATGCTTGCTTGCATTGAGTTCTTCTTCTGCTTCTTCAATCAGGGGATAGGTTCCAGGTCGGCAGCCTGGGCTAGCAGGGTGGATGTCGTTTGAGTTTCTGTTTGTGATTCATCCGTAGACGGATGATGCTCTCATGTATTGTAATGTTGTATTCGTGTGGCATTGTATGCCTTATGTATGTATCCCCATCTATTATGTAATGTTGATGTAATGATATCCACCTTGCAAAAGCGTTTCAATATGCGGGTCTATCCTTGGTGGGACCTTCGAGTTCCTTTTGGATAGGGTCGCATATTGGGTGTGGCAACCAACCTCTCCGGTTTATATAGAAATCGGAGAGGGCTAGGGTTGACATTTAGTCGGTTACAAGGAAGGAAATATAATATCCGGATCACCAAGATTGTCTTCCACGCAAAGGAGAGTCCCATCCGGACACGGGACAGAGTCTTGAGTCTTGTATCTTCACGCTCCATCAGTCTGGACAAAGTATACAGTCCGGCTGTCCGGATACCCCCTAATCCAGGACTCCCTCAGTCATCTATACAGGCGGATCGCCCTCCTTAGAGAGTGGTTGCATGCCTGAGTTCGGAACCACTTGAGGTTCCGGAGCCGTATTCGGCCGGGGGCCAAACTGGTTGCGACCCCCATTATCAGAGTCCATGGGGGTCTTCCCCCCCATGTGCCCGGCGACTGGGATTTCGCCTGGGGGTGTCTCCGGAACTGTCTCCCCCGGGCCCGGTATCCTTCGAGACAACACCTTGGTGTCGTCCGCGGGCCTGGGGGAGGAGGTTGTCGGAAGCGAGTCGTTGTTCATCGCCGACGGGCCTAGAGACCCCTCCGAAGAGGAGGATACCTCGATGTGGGATTTCGCCGGACTGCAGGTGCATGTTCGGCATAATAAGAAGCGATAAAGCAAACATACCGGAAGTTCTATTGTGTCCAGATACTTACGGCTTAGCCAGGGGCTTGTCCCTGGGCTCCCACTCCTCGCCGCTGTTCGTGGCTGCGGTGGAGTGGTCCAGAAGGATGGTCTTTCCCTTCTTGGACACCTCGGCCTCCCCATGCGGGGCGGCCTTCCTCTTCTTCCCCCCCCCCCCGATGGGGGAGGGGGGATGGATTTCCTCCTCCTCCTCCTCCTCCTCGCCTTCGGTGGAGGAGTGCGTTTTGGTGTCTTCGGACGTCACGTCCGATGCAACCTTGCGCCAGGGACCTTTCCTGATCCCTGCGACCGTATTCTTGGCCTTCTTCTCCGGCACCTCATAGGGGGCCGAAAATAGCATCTTCATTAGAAGAGACGATTCTGGATCTTCAGGTAGTAGAGCCAGAGAGTCAATCCACTCCGCTATCGCTACCCAATCCTGTTAAATTGGCATGGAGTCTTAGATTCCTCCCACGAATGTGCTGGTAAAAGGCACATCTTGTAAAATATAAAAACTCACCGGATTGGCTGGGCGTTTCGTGCTGAGTCCGCGATCTTCGGTTATGGGTGGTGGTACCTCGTTGGCCTTGAACAACACCTTCTAGACTTCTTCTTGTGTCGTGCCGAAGAGCTCTCGCAGTGTCTGGTGTTCGGCCGGGTCGAACTCCCACAGATTGCAAACCCGTCTGTGACATGGAAGGATCCGGCGAAGGAGCATAAACTGGACCACGTTGACAAGCTTGATTTTCTTGCCTATCATATTTTGGATGCAGGTCTGAAGTCCAGTCAGCTCCACCGCTGAGCCCCAGGCTAAGCCCTTCTCTTTCCAGGAGGTGAGCCGCATGGGGACGCCGGATCGAAATGCGGGGGGCGCCATAGTTAGTGTCACGCGGCTCAGTGATGTAGAACCACCCTGATTGCCACCCCTTCACAATCTCCACGAAGGAGCCTTCAGTCCAAGTGACATTGGGCATCTTACCCACCATGCGCCCCCGCACTCCGCTTGTTGGCTGCCCACCACCTTTGGCTTCACGTTGAAGGTCTTCAGCCATAGGCCGAAGTGGGGCGTGATGCAGAGGAAGGCCTCGCACACGACGATAAACACCGAGATGTTGAGGATGAAGTTGGGGGCCAGATCATGGAAGTCCAGCCCGTCGTAGAACATTAGTCCGCGGACGAACGGGTGGAGGGGGAATCCCAGCCTGCGGACGAAGTGAGAGAGGAATACTACCCTTTCCTGAGGTTTCAGGGTAGGGATGATTTGCCCTTCGGCCGGAAGCCGATGTGCGATGTCTGCAGATAGGTATCCTGCCTCTCGAAGCTTCTTGATGTCCTCATTCGTGATGGAGGAGGCCATCCACTTGCCTCCCGCTCCGAACATGTTCGGAATGGCTTTGCAGAGAAGGCGAATGCTTGGGCGCTGGAGCTCAAGCGAGAGAGAATGGATGAGCAGAGGAAGAAGAAGGCGTGGGTGAAAAAGGGGAATCCTTATCTCCTTATAAAGGCAGCAGGGATCATGCGCCTCCCCACTTTCCCTGGAAACTTGCTTATTCCCCAAGCGTCGTGTTAATGGCACGGTTTGGTTACCCACACCCGTATTGATGAGAATCCCATGATAAGGGGGCACGATCTCTGCTTCGACAAGACATGCCTATGAAACCGCCTCGCTAGATGTGTAGTAGCAGGTTGAGAAAAACGGTTCGAATAATGACCGGGCCGCGACGTGATGTCATGCTATGAAAAAGTTGTTAGTAGATTAGACTTGTGGAATATTGTGCTCTCTACGGTGGTATATGGAATTTGTTTTGTATAGCCGAACACGATTCTTGCGTTCAAGATCTTCTTTGGAGTATACGGAGAAGGAACCCGCCTTGCAATGCCGAAGACAATCTGTGTGCCGGACTCATCGTCATTGCAGCCTAGTTTAGGGGCTACTGAGGGAGTCCAGGATTAGGGGGTCCTCAGACAGCCAGACTATATGCTTATGCCGGACTGTTGGACTATGAAGATACACGATTGAAGACTCCGTCCTGTGTCCGGGTGGGACTCTCCTTTGCATGGAAGGCAAGCTTGGGAATTTGGATATGTAGATTTCCTTCTCTGTAACCGACTCTGTGTAACCCTAGCCCCCTCTGGTATCTATATAAACCGTAGGGTTTAGTTCGTAGGACAACAACAATCATAATCATAGGCTAGCTTCTATGGTTTAGCCTCTATGATCTCGTGGTAGATCAACTCTTGTAATACTCATATCATCAAGATCAATCAAGCAGGAACTAGGGTATTACCTCCATAGAGAGGGCCCGAACCTGGGTAAACATTGTGTCCCCCGCCTCCTGTTACCATTAGCCTTAGACGCACAGTTCGGTACCCCCTACCCGAGATCTGCCGGTTTTGACACCAACAGCGGGAGCACCTCATATTCTCCCGTGCGAGAAAACATAAGGTGCTATCGCAGGATGGATGCTACCGTGATACGAGCTTCGAGGTCGTTTGATCTCAGATACAATGGCATCTGAGCAGTCTTTGTGCTTGTAAGCAGTGGCCAAACTCTTTGGGGGCTTTTCTGCAAAAAACCATTTGAACCACCGAGGAGGTGTTGGGTCACAAATCCAACGGCTTCGAAGAGCTTGTATTCACCAAAGCATCTAAGGTGTGGTAGCACATGATATTCTTACATACATGAGAATATATGTCCTCCTTCATCTTAGATGCTACGGTGATACGAGCTTCGAGGTCGTTGGATATGGGATCCAAGGGCATCTGAGTAGTTTTTGTACAAATTGTGTGCAATTCTCAAACTCATCAAGGTTTCCTGTAAAAATATTAAAACATCATATGAGTTGATATATCTCAGATCTACAAGCTCCAAGCAACTCGTATCGGCATATAGCATCTAAGGTATGGGGGCACATGATATTCTCCCAGGGAGGAGGGGTGGGGGTGTCGGTGTCAAAACCGGCGGATCTCGGGTAGGGGGTCTCGAACTGTGCGTCTAAGGCTAATGGTAACATGAGAGAGGGGACATGATGTTTTACCCAGGTTCGGGCCCTCTCGATGGAGGTAATACCCTACTTCCTGCTTGATTGATCTTGATGATATGAGTATTACAAGAGTTGATCTACCACGAGATCGTAGAGGCTAAACCCTAGAAGCTAGCCTATGATTATGATTGTTCTTGTCCTACGGACTAAACCCTCCGGTTTATATAGACACCGGAGGGGGCTAGGGTTACACAGAGTCGGTTACAGAGAAGGAGATCTACATATCCGAATCGCCAAGCTTGCCTTCCATGCAAAGGAGAGTCCCATCCGGACACGGGACAAAGTCTTCAATCTTGTATCTTCAAAGTCCAACAGTCCGGCCAAAGTATATAGTCCGGCTGTCCAAGGACCCCTTAATCCAGGACTCCCTCAGTAGCCCTTGAACCAGGCTTCAATGACAATGAGTCCGGCGCGCGAAATGTCTTCGGCATTGCAATGCGGGTTCCTTCTCCGAGTACTCCATAGAAGATTTTGAACACAAGGATCGTGTCTGGCTATGCAAAGAAAATTCCACATACCACTGTAGAGAGTACAATATTCCACAAATCTAATCTGCTGACAGCTTTTTATAACGTGACATCACGCCACGGTCCGGTCATTATTCGAACCGTTTTTCACAACCAGCCATCGCACATATCGCGAGGCAGTTTTATCGGCACGTCTTGTCAAAGCAGAGATCGTGTCCCCTTATCATGAGATTCTCATCAATACGAGAGTGGGTAACCCAACCGTGCCATCAATCGTGGCGTTTGGGGAATAAGCAATCTTAACGGGCAAGTGGGGAGGCGCAGGATCTCTGCTGCCTTTATAAGGGGATAAGAACTCCCTTCTTCACCCACGCCCTTCTCTGCTCATCCATTCCTCTTTGCTCGAGTCCTAATGCCCAAGCGCTCCTCTTCTCCGCCCAAAAAGGCTTCCCGAAGATGTCCGGATCCGTAGCAGGAGGCAAGTGGATGGCCTCTACCGTCCGGGAGAAGGATATCAAAAAGCTACGGGGGGCCGGGTATCTGGCCAAGAGAATTGGCCACCGTCTTCCGACGGTGGGACAGATCATCCCCACTCCAGAACCGCATGAGAGGGTGGTATTCCTCCCTCATTTTATCCATGGGCTAGGGTTTCCCCTTCATCCATTCATTCGTGGCATCATGTATTATTACGGGATTGATTTTCATGATCTATCCCCAAATTCCTTCCTCAACATCTCGACATTCATCGTCGTGTGCGAGGCCTTTCTCCGCGTCCTGCCGCACTTCGGCTTATGGCTGAAGGTTTTTAATGTGAAGCCCAAGGTAGTGAGCGGCAAGTACGCCGAATGCGGAGGCGCCATGGTGAGCAAGATGCCCAGTGTCACATGGCCAACAGGTACTTTTAATGATTCCGTCAAGGAGTGGCAGCAGCAGTGGTTTTACATCACCGAGCCGCATGGCATGGAATTGGCCGCCGCTCCAGAGTTCAGATCTGGTGCCCCCCTGAGACTTACGCCCTGGCACAAGAAGGGCCTGAACTGGGCTTCGTTTGATGAGCTATCGGAGCTCCATATGCACGTCCAAGACATGGAAGACAAGAACATCAAGCTCGTCAATGTAGTCCAGGTGATGTTGGTTCGCCGGATTCTACCATGTGAACACCGGGCTTGCAATCTATGGGAGTTCGACCCGGCCAAGCACCAGACCCTGCTAGAGCTCTTTGGCTCTATGCACAAGGACATCTAGAAGGTGTTTTTTAAGTCCGGCAAACCGTGGCCAGACTCCACCGAGGACCGCGGGTACCAACTGTCCCGCCCCGCAAGTTCGGTAAGTAGCTGTATGTTGACAATTCATATGTTTTATCTGCACATTCTTAGGAAACTACTTAACATATTTCCCATCAATTTCCCAAGGAAGGGCGAAGAAGGCGGGGCGGATCTACTGTCCGGCCCCGCTGATAGAAGAACCAGACGGCCCACTTCTGATGAAGATGCTGGACCCGGCGCCTTATAAGGTGCCGAAGAAGAAGGCCGAGAAGGAGGCCAAGAAGACCAGGGGTGGCCTCCGTCGCCGTGGAGCCTCGGACGCAAAATCCGAGGACTCCAATGCCCATTCTTCATCCGAAGAGTACGGGGAGGAGGAGGAAGACGAATCCCCCATGGGGGAAAAAAGAAAAGGACGGCCTCCGCATCCTTGGAGGCCGATTCGCCTAAGAGGGGAAGAACTCCTCTTCAAGAGGAGCCCACCGCCGCCGCCAATAGCAGTTGATACGTCTCCAACGTATCTACTTTTCCAAACACTTTTTCCCTTGTTTTGGACTCTAACTTGCATGATTTGAATGAAACTAACCCGGACTGACGCTGTTTTCAGCAGAACTGCCATGATGTTGTTTTATGTGTAGAAAACAAAAGTTCTCGGAATGACCTAAAAATCCACGGAGACAAGTTTTGGAAAATATAAAAAATACTGGCGAAAGAATCAAGACCAGGGGGCCCACACCCTGTCCACGAGGGTGGGGGGCGCGCCCTCCCCCCTGGGCGTGCCCCCTGTCTCGTGGGCCCCGTGGAGCTCCACCGACCTCAACTCCAACTCCATATATTCTGTTTCATGGAGAAAAAGCAGAGAGAAAGTTTCATCGCGTTTTATGATATGGAGCCGCTGCCAAGCCCTAATCTCTCTCGGGAGGGCTGATCTGGAGTCCGTTCGGGGCTCCGAAGAGGGGGATTCATCGCCGTCGTCATCATCAACCATCCTCCATCACCAATTTCATGATTATCACCGCCGTGCGTGAGTAATTCCATCATAGGCTTGCTGGACGGTGATGGGTTGGATGAGATTTACCATGTAATCTAGTTAGTTTTGTTAGGGTTTGATCCCTAGTATCCACTATGTTCTGAGATTGATGTTGCTATGAGTTTGCTATGCTTAATGCTTGTCAGTAGGGCCCGAGTGCCATGATTTCAGATCTGAACCTATTATGTTTTCATGAATATATGTGTGTTCTTGATACTATCTTGCAAGTCTATAGTCACCTATTATGTGTTATGATCCGACAACCCCGAAGTGACAATAATGGGGATACTTCTCGGTGATGACCATAGTTTGAGGAGTTCATGTATTCACTATGTGCTAATGCTTTGTTCAGGTTCTCTATTAAAAGCAGGCCTTAATATCCCTTAGTTTCCGCTAGGACCCTGCTGCCACGGGAGGGTAGGACAAAAGATGTCATGCAAGTTCTTTTCCATAAGCACGTATGACTATACTTGGAATACATGCCTACATTACATTGATGAACTGGAGCTAGTTCTGGGTCACCCTATGTTATAGCCATTACTAGAGGAATCACATCCAACATAATTATCCATCACTGATCCAATGCCTACGAGTTTTTCACATCTTGTGCTTTGCTTATTTACTTTTCCGTTGCTACTGTTACAACTACTACAAAACTATTATCTTTACTTATGCCACTGTTACCATTACTATCATACTGCTTTGCTACTAAATACTTTGCTGCAGATACTAAGTTATCCAGGTGTGGTTGAATTGACAACTCAACTGCTAATACTTAAGAATATTCTTTGGCTCCACTTGTGTCAAATCAATAAATTTGGGTTGAATACTTTACCCTCGAAAGTTGTTGCGATCCCCTACACTTGTGGGTTATCAAGACTAATTTTTTGCGCTGTTGCCGGGGAGCATAGCTCTATTCTTTGAGTCACTTGGGATTTATATCTGTTAATCACAATGAGGAACTTGAAAGACAAAAGAACCAATATTTTTCCCTCAACTACGAGGGGAGGTAAGGAACTGCCATTTAGCTCTGCACTAGATTCTCCTTCTGTTTTGAGTAAGCTTGCGACACCTAAACCTGCTACTGCTATGAATTCTGATAGTTCGCATGTTATTGATGATGCCACTTCTGCTATGCATGATACTTATGATGAAACTACTTCTGTGCGTGATACTACTTTGCCATTAGGTGAATTTCTTGATGAACAACTTGCTAGGGTTAGAGAGAATGAAATTATTGAAGATGCTATTATTGATGATAGTGATGATGAAAGTTCTCCCCCTGATTATGAATTACCTGTTGTTCCTAAGGGTTATGTTATGGATGAGGAAGCTGCTAAAGCTATCTTTGCTTGCAAAGATAGATATGATCTTAAGAAGTTATTAGCTAAATGGAAGCAGCAATCTCTTAATGCTAGAATGAAACCTGACTCTGCTTTTGCTACTTCACCTATCTGTGTTACTGATAAGGATTATGAATTCTCTGTTGATCCTGAAATAATTACTTTGGTAGAATCTGATCCTTTTTACGGCCTTGAATCTAAAACTGTTGTGGCACATCTTACCAGGTTGAATGATATAGCCACCCTGTTTACTAGTGATGAGAAGTCTCGCTATTATTATATCCTTAAGATATTTCCGTTCTCATTAAAGGGTGATGCTAAAACTTGGTTTAATTCTCTTGATCCTGGTTGTGTGCGTAGATCCCAGGATATGATTTATTACTTCCCTGCTAAATATTTCCCTGCTCCTAAGAAACAAGCTGCCTTGCAGGAAATATATAATTTTGTGCAAATCGAAGAAGAGAGTCTCCCACAAGCTTGGGGGAGGCTTCTCCGATTACTTAATGCTTTTCCTGATCATCCTCTTAACAAAAATTAAATACTTGATATCTTTTATAATGGACTAACCGATGCTTCCAAGGACTACTTGGATAGTTGTGCTGGTTGTGTTTTCAGGGAAAGAATAGTCAACGAAGCTGAATTACTATTGAATAATACGTTGACTAATGAAAATAATTGGACTCTCCCTGAGCCAATTCCTGAGTTTCCTGAACCAATTGAGCCAACTCTTGAGCTTATTCCTAAACCCACTCCGAAGAAGAGAGGTGTTTTATTTCTCAGTTCTGAAGATATGCAAGAGGCAAAGAAATCAATGAAAGAAAAAGGTATTAAAGCTGAAGATGTTAAGAATTTACCTCCTATTGAAGAAATACATGGCCTTAATATACCGCCTGTCGAAGAACCACATTGTCTTGATAACCCGACACAGGTAGTAAAGGTAAATTCTCTCTATAGATATGATAAAGTTGAAATTCCGTCTACTAAATTTCATAGCCCATTCTTAGATGAATTTGATGATTTTATGGCTAGACAAGAAATTTTTAATGCATACGTTGGTAGAGAGTTAAAGAATAATGCTTTCGAGATAGGACGCTTGAGTGATTATATGGCTAGAGTTAAAGGTGAACTTAAACTCATTAGCAAATATGCTTCTATGGTTGCTACTCAAGCTGAGCAAGTACTTAAAGCTCAAAATGATTTGCTCGATGAATTAAATAATAAACATGACTTTGCTGTTAGAGTGGCTACTAGAACTGGTAGAATGACTCAGGAACCTTTGTATCCTGAAGGCCACCTGTCGGTGTCAAAACCGGAGGATCTCGGGTAGGGGGTCCCGACCTGTGCGTCAAAGGCTAATGGTAATAGGAGGCAAGGGACACGATGTTTTACCCAGGTTCGGGCCCTCTTGATGGAGGTAAAACCCTACTTCCTGCTTGATTAATATTGATGATATGAGTGTTACAAGAGTTGATCTACCACGAGATCGTAGAGGCTAAACCCTAGAAGCTAGCCTATGATAATTATGATTGTGTCTCTAAGGACTAAACCCTCTGGTTTATATAAACATCAAAGAGGTCTAGGGTTTACAAGGAGTCGGTTACAAAGAAGGAAATATAATATCCGGATCGCCAAGCTTGTCTTCCACGCAAAGGAGAGTCCCATCCGGACACGGGACAAAGTCTTGAGTCTTGTATCTTCACGGTCCAACACTCCGGCCAAAGTATATAGTCCGGTTGTCCGGATACCCCCTAATCCAGGACTCCCTCAGTAGCCCCTGAACCAGGCTTCAATGATGATGAGTCCGGCGCGCAGTTTGTCTTCGGCATTGCAAGGCGGGTTCCATCTCCGAATACTCCAAAGTAATTATCGAACACTTGAATCGTGTCCGGATCCGCAAGATGATCTTCACATACCACCATAGAGAGCATAGCACTTTATAAGTCTGATCTGCTGGCAATTTTTGTACGGCGTGACATGACACCATGGTTGAGTCATTATTCGAACCATTTTCCCACAACCAGCCACACCGCATATTGTGAGGCGGTTTCCCCTGCATGTCTTGCCGAAGCAGAGATCGCGTCCCCTTATTACTGGATTCTCATCAATATGGGTATGGGCAGCCCAACCGCACCGCTAATGGCAGTGAGTGGGGAACGAGCGGGTTCCACCAGGCAAGTGGGGAGGCGCAAAAGCTTTTACCGCCTCTATAAAGAGATAAGGTCTCTTCCTTTTCACCCACACCTTCCACTAGTCCATTCCCCTCCGCTCGAGCCCTAGCGTCCAAGCACTCTTCTTCTCCACCGAAGAGAGGTCCTCCGAAGATGTCCGGATCTGGAGCAGGAGGCAAATGGATGGCCTCTACCGTCTGGGTGAGGGATATCAAGAAGCTCCGAGAGGCCGGGTACCTGGCCAAGAAAATCGGCCACCGTCTTCTGCCGGCGGGACAGATCGTCCCCACTCCGGAGCCCCACGAAAGGGTCATGTTTCTCCCTCATTTTGTCCGTGGGCTCGGTTTCCCCTTCACCCATTTGTTCGCGGCGTCATGTATTATTACGGGATTGATTTTCATGACCTTTCCCCCAATTCTTTCCTTAACATCTCGACGTTCATTGTTGTGTGTGGGGCCTTCCTCTGTATTTCGCCCCACTTCGGTTTATGGTTGAAGATCTTCAACGTGAAGCCCAAGGTGGTGAATGGTGAGCACGCCAAGTGCGGCGGTGCCATGGTGAGCAAGATTCCCAAGGTCACATGGCCAAAGGGCGCCTTCAATGATTCCGTCAAGGAGTGGCAGCAGTTGTGGTTCTATATCACCGAACCGCATGGTAAAAAGTGGGCCGCCGCTCCCAAATTTAGAGTCGGAGCCCCACTGTGGCTCATGTTCTGGCCTGAGAAGGGCCTGAACTGGTCCTCATCCAACGAGTTGTCGTTTCTCCAAACGCGCGTCCAGAGCGTGGTCGACAAGGATGTCAAACTTGTCAACATAGTCCAGGTGATGTTAATTCGCCTGGTTCTCCCATGCCAGCGTCGAGCCTGCAATCTATGGGAATACGATCCAGTCGAACACCAGACCCTACAGGAGCTCTATGGCTCCTCCCACAAGGACATCTGGAAGGTGCTCTTCAAGTCCGGCAAACCGTGGCCGGGCTCCGCCGAGGACCGCGGGTATCAGCTATCCTGTTCTGCAAGTCCGGTAAGTCATTGTTGTGCTATGTCCATCCATGTTTTAGCTGATGTGTCCCGAGGGAGACGCTTTTATCATGCTTACTATAATAATCCCAGGAATGGACGAAAAAGGTGGAGCGGATACACGGTCTAGCCCCGCTGCCAGAGGAACCGGTCGGACCTCTTCTGACGAAGATGCTGGTCCCAGCGCCTTACAAGGCACCGAAGAAAGAGGTCTCCAAGAAGGTCAAGAAGGCCCGAAGTGGCCTCCGTCGTCGTGATGCTTCGGACACAAAATCCGAAGACTCCCACGACCATCCCTCCTCCGAAGATGAAGAGGAGGAGGAGGAAGACGAGTCCCCCGCAGGGGGAGGGAAGAAAAGGACGGCTTCCTCATCCCTGGAGGCCGAATCGCCAAAGAGGGGGAAAGGTTCCCCCCCAGAGGTGTCCACCACGGCTGCTGATAGCAGCCCAGAGTGGGATCCTAGGGCCCAACCCCTGGTAAAGTCGTAAGTATATGAAACCCGCACACACCTACGTGCCCGAGGTCATCAGGATGTAGTAGTTTTAACTGTCGCCATATTTTGTACAGCCCAGCGAGGTCCCACGCCGGACAGTCCTCATCGGAGGACTCGCTGAGCTCAGATGCCCTGGAGAGTCAGACGCCTCCAGAGGCACCTTCCTCAAAGCCTAGGCGCGACACAGAGGTGTTGTCTCAACGGGACCCGGACCATGGAGAGCATATCTCTGGGGCCACACATATGGGAGTGGTGGCTCCCATGCTTGTCGACTATGGGGGCGATCTTGGATTAGGCCTGCGGCCGGACACGGTCCTGGAGAACATTGGGGCTCTAGGATTGGGCGAGCAGCTACCTTTGACGGGGGGAGGCCCGCCTGCTCCGCCAGCAACCTCTGTCCAAGCAGAGTTGTCGAGCGGCCTATCAACGGCGCTAAAGAGAGCGTCCATCGTCGATGAGCATCGCACCCTCATGGGTGCGGTGATTGAAAAGATTCAGTCCAATGAGAGCGGACTGAATCAATCCTGCCTTAGCCTTGTGAAAGGCTTTGAGGTATGTTTTTTTAGAAACATTTGGGAGATTGTCATAGTATGAGTAGTAGCCCCTGATGCACTGTCCGGCGATATAGAGAGAAAGCCAGACAGGGGATCAAATCTTCCGCTTTGTAGGAGACTCAGTTAATGACGTGTATCCCTTAGTTTGAAAACAGGCGTCTGCAGAGACGACCGCCGCTCATAGTGCGGAGGTGTCCGGACTAAAGTAGCGTCTGGAACGGGCCGAAGAGGAAATTGGCCGCGTGAAGAAGCAGTTGGAGGACAAGCAAAGTATGTCGAAACCTTTTGCTAAGTTGAGCATGAATTAGAAGTTGTGCCTGATGAAAATATTTGTATTGTATGCTCTAGGGGCGAGTGCTGAAATTGAGGCACTGAAGAAGGATGTGGCCGAAGCCGACAATAAGGCCGCCGCCGAACAGGCTCTTCTTGAGAAGCACGAGGCCGGGGCCATTGAAGCTGAGCGAGAGCTCCAGGAGGCCGTGAAGAAAAGCGAGGCCTTGGAGCAGAGTCTATCAGGGAAAGAATCCGAGCTTGCCCAAGCTCTCCAAGCTGCAGAGGATGCTTGGGAAGAAGCCCGAGGTGCTCTGAAGGACATTAAGGAGGCCCGAAAGGTTACGGCTAGTAAGGCCTTTTGTACTCAAGGCCATTTTTACATAGTAATGGGAGTAACTCTAAGTGACAAGTTGAATTCTTGTTTCTCCAGGGGCGTTTGCGGATCTACCATGCAGCATATCAGATGATGCCCAATTCTACCGGACTGAAGAGAAGAAGTCTACGGAGAAGCATTTCTGGTCGCAGTATTTGGCGCCGAATTATCCGGTGCCCTTTATCGATCTGCTGAGGCAGCTGGTCGAACTGCACCAGGCGGCCGAACTAGCCATGAAGGACTTGGTTGTCCGGTTGTGGCCCGCGGAGCCAATTCCAAGCAGTTACTTCGGACTCATGAAGCGGATTGTTGGTGCTTGCCCTCGGCTCGATGTCATTAAGCGATCAGTCTGCATAGAGGGTGCATGCATGGCGTTTGCCCGTGCGAAGGTGCACTGGGGGAAGCTTGACGCTAAGAAGCTCATGACTGAGGGACCACCAGAGGGTAAGGAGCATTGCAAGCCCGAGTTATACTATGAAGGTGTCCTGAAAGGAGCCCTCCTTGTGGCGGATCAGTGTACCAAAGACACTATATTTCCTTGAAGGCAGTCGTGCCATTCTTTGTAATGCGGGATAATGGCAATTTTATTATTTATTGCCCTTTTATGTGAACGTTTGTTCTTCCTGTGCGGCTGTTTAGTGTATATAAATCCTGAGAGTTGGCTAGTCGTCGGCTTCTGCCCCCGCGTAAAAAGTACAGGGGTGTTCGGGCCACACCTGAACACTCTTTATCCCATTGTTGGGTCCTTTTAAGGAGGTGTTCCTCACCACGAACCAGGCAATCAGACTATAGGGCTTTATCACTCTAACTTAGCCTTAGGAATTTGAGTATGGTGGGCGCAGCCCCTAGTGTTCGGAAGACCGCACTAGGGGCTCTATCGGCGCCTGATCGGAAGACCGATCCATCGCACTTTGCATTTATAGTGGCATTATGCGGAATAAATCTTTAAAGATTTTACAACCTCTCAAACAGCTGACTAGCTCTCGCTGTATCATGACAGTCAGTTTTCGGCTTTCTCTACTGGGGTGCTCGTCCGGAAGAATCGGGACACAATCGTAGTAGTTCTCCTAGCGTTACCTTAGCTGATGGAGCGAAACGTAAGGTACCAAAACATGGGAGCCAGGCAAAACCAACTAATGACCCAAGACATGATTCGGAGCTGATGCATATAGTGTTATAAGTTCGGGGTGCCGAGCGACCGGCAAGGTGGTCAGACTTTGTTGCCATATCATGAGTACTATGAAGCCCCTGGCATAATGGGGCATAACACGAGGCATGGGTGTCGTTTATGACAAAAAGGCGTCAATGAAGAACGATGGACGGTAAGTGTTATTTAAGTCTACGCATTGTAGTATAGTGACATGTCTATGCATATGAGTATGGTTTATGATTATGAAAAGAGGTGTTTTTGGCGGAACCTGTCGTGGCTAGACTGGAGGAGGTTGTGTGTGGATCTGAAGTGTATCCGGACTGCCTCCTTTGAGGGGGGATTTACTTATGTGTTCCTGACTTGTGCGTCCGAGCTGATTCCGCGTCGCCAGTCCTGTTCTGCGCCAAAGTTAGTCTGTAAAGTCCAGTTCTGTCCTATCGAACAGCGGGTGCCTGATTGGAGCCTGGCTGAACCAGGCTATCATGCCATAAAGTAGCTCGGACTCCTCAGTTGGTGTCTAGGTAGTTGTCTGCCGAATCAAAATTTTATAAACAGGCACGACTCGCTATTCCAGCAGCGGTATGATTTCCACTCTAAGGGTGGGGTTTGGCCTTGCCCATAATTGTCACTATGTCACACGGGACTGACCTAGTGTTGTACCCCATTGAATCTAGCCAACGTGGTTCGTCCTGGTAGTATGTGATAATTACTGTATAAGGGGACTGTGCCGAAGACTTATTCTTCGGCGTGCTATTTGTTTGGTTATCCGAAGACAACCATTAGTGTGGTGGGCCAGTAAAACTTGGCCATTGCACCTGGCATCTTTTAGAAGATGTTATTGATAGTTTTATGCCCGCGGGGGCTCGTGTGAGATGGAGCCCCCAAACTATTGGGTCGATAGTGAGTGCAATTAAATTGCTTTGGTTTGATGTGATCAGGGAAGATCGGCCATATTTTTGTACTATGGAGGATCTTCTTTCGACTTCGCCATGTTTGGTTGTTTGAAACCTCCTTTCATTGTTTCCGGTGCACGACCGGCCGTTTTGTTTTGAGGATCCGGCATTCTCGATTGGTATGCTTGGCCACCCTTCTAGGGGTACCATGAATTTCACATGGTTGATCGAGTATGCTGCTTGGTCCGGATGGGCTTGAGCTCTTCTTTTTCTGCTGACTGGACTCGGGGCTGCTGGATTCGGCACCAACTTCCTTGAATTGATGCTTATGATGATTGCGTCGAGGTTTGTGGATGCTGCCTCGCGTTTCTAGCATATTGTCCCGGACCATGGTATATTGACGTCGGGGTGTGGGCTTTAGGTTCTCCTTCTCAAGTTGAGGTAGCAGGTTGTGCCTTGTGTACCCTTTGACGGGGCAGCTGAGTTTGTATTCCTCGGTGGCCAGGACCTTAGTCCATCTGTCTATGAGCAAATCTTGGTCGGCTTTGAGCTGCTGTTGCTTCTTTTGCAGGCTTTTCGTTGTGGCCATAAGCCGTCGCTTAAAGAGAATCTGTTCCGCGGGATCCCCAGGCACGCTGAATTCATCGTCGCCGAGGTTCACCTCGTCTTCGGAGGGGGACATGTAGTTGTCCCTCTCCAAGTATCCATCCGTCGCCTGTCCGGCCTGCTCGAGGGCAGGCTGATCGGGATTGTATTCATCTTCGGCACCTTCTGGATTTTTTTAACTGATGTGCCTGCATTGTTGTGGCGGGGCTTGGGGTGGCATTGATGACGTTCATACTTCACCTTCTTCCTTGACGGGTTATCCTCCATTGCCTCATCGCCATTTGTTTCTTTCGGAGTGTCCACCATATATATATCATATGAGGAGGTGGTTGTCCACCGCCCCATGGGCGGTGGTTCTTCTCCTACATCGTCGTCCATATCGTCCATGTCTTTAGAGTCGAAGTCAAGCACGTCGGTTAAATCATCGACCATGGCAATGAAGTGGGTGGTGGGTGGGCAACGAATTCCTTCGTCGCCTGCTTCCCACTCGAGCCGGACATAGTTCGGCCAAGAGTCTCCTGACAAAGAGAGAGACCTTAACGAGTTCAGCACGTCGCTAGAGGGCGAGTGCTGGAAGATATCCGCAGCGGTGAACTCCATTACCTGAGCCCAACCAGATTCGGCGGGCTCGGGAGTGCGCGGACTGGAACCTACAGCCGGATACGAGTCCGAGGGTCCGGCATCACAGGCTTCCTTGGGGGTGAAGCCCATGTTCAGCTCTACCGCCAATGAGTGTGCGGCCTCCGGGGCGGGGTCCATCCACCCGTTCTCGGGTGACGCAATCTGCTCTAGATTTAGGTCCAGGGCTCCTGCAGGGGCGATATCCCGAGCATTGTCCGACAGCAGGTCTAAGCCGTGCTCATCGTGACTGTCCGGCACTCCTGGCGTAGGCCCGAATCCGTTGAAGATCAAGTCTCCGCGTGTAGTTCAAGTTTCCGAACCCGACCTGATGGCCAGGGGCGTAGCTGTCGATCTGCTCCAGATGGCCAAGCAAATTGGCCCGCAGTACAAAGCCACCGAACACGAAGATCTGTCTGGGGAGAAAAGTCTCACCCTGGACTGTGTCGTTGATGATTGAAGGAGCCATCAAGCCTCGTAGCGACGACACAAAGGAACTCTCAATGAAAGCACCAATGTCGGTGTCAAAACCGGCAGATCTCGGGTAGGGCGTCCCGATCTGTGCGTCTAAGGCTAATGGTAATAGGAGGCAAGGGACACGATGTTTTACCCAGGTTCGGGCCCTCTTGATGGAGGTACAACCCTACTTCCTGCTTTATTGATATTGATGATATGAGTGTTACAAGAGTTGATCTACCACGAGATCGTAGAGGCTAAACCCTAGAAGCTAGCCTATGATGATTATGATTGTGTCTCCAAGGACTAAACCCTCCGGTTTATATAGACACCGGAGAGGGCTAGGGTTTACATGGAGTCGGTTACAAAGAAGGAAATATAATATCCGGATCGCCTAGCTTGTCTTCCACGCAAAGGAGAGTCCCATCCGGACACGGGACGAAGTCTTGAGTCTTGTATCTTCACGGTCCAACAGTCCGGCCAAAGTATATAGTCCGGCTATCCGGATACCCCCTAATCCAGGACTCCCTCACCACCCTAAGAGAATCGAGCAAGATTCTCAGAGAAATAATTTAGAGGCACCTAGTTCTTCTAAAAAGAAGAAAAATAAAAATGATAGGACTTTGCATGCTTCTAGCAAATCTATTGTAGACACACCTGAGAACCCCAATGATATTTCTATTTCTGATGCTGAAACACAATCAGGTGATGAACATGAACCTAGTGATAATGCTAATAATAATGTCCATGTTGATGCTCAACATAGCAAAAATAATGAAGTAGAGATTGAACTTGTTGTTGATCTTGATAACCCACAATCAAAGAATCAACGTTATGATAAGGAGATTTTGTTGCTAGGAAGCACGGTAAAGAAAGAGAACCATGGGTTCAGAAACCCATGCCATTTCCTCCTAAACCATCCAAAACAAAGGATGATGAGGATTTTGAGCGCTTTGCTCAAATGATTAGACCTATCTTCTTACGTATGCGCTTAACTGATATGCTTAAATTAAATCCTTATGCTAAGTATATGAAGGATGTCATTACAAATAAAAGAAAGATACTGGAAGCTGAAATTTCCACCATGCTTGCTAATTAAACTTTTAAGGGTGGAATACCAAAGAAACTTGGAGATCCAGGGGTACCAACTATACCATGCACCATTAAAAGAAACTATGTTAAAACTGCTTTATGTGATCTTGGAGCCGATGTTAGTGTTATGACTCTCTCTTTATATCGTAGACTTGAATTGAATAAGTTGAAACCTACTGAAATATCTTTGCAAATGGCTGACAAATCAACTGCCATACCTGTCGGTATTTGTGAGGATGTGCCTGTTGTGGTTGCAAATGTCACTATCTTAACGGACTTTGTTATTCTTAATATTCTCGAGGACGATAGTATGTCGATTATCCTTGGTAGACCTTTTTTGAATACTGCAGGGGCTGTTATTGATTGCAACAAAGGCAATGTCACTTTTCATGTTAATGGTAATGAGCATACGGTACACTTTCCGAGGAAACAATCTCAAGTTCATAGCATCAATTCTATTGGAAAAGTTCCAACTATCATTATTGGAGGTTTTGAATTTCCCCTTCCTACTGTCAAGAAAAAATATGATATTCTTATTATTGGGGATGTTCATATCCTCGTTGAGGTAACCTAGTGTTATTTGAAATTCCTCCGGTTCCGTGTTATTCAGAATGAGTTTGTTAACAAGACTTGATCAACCTTGTTAGTGGATTCATTTTGATGATCATGAGATGGATGAAACTAGAAGGCACAACCTTCTGTACCCTCTTTTTACTTTCTATTATTTAGAATAAATAAAGCAAAAATAGTATTATCCGTCTGTTTTCTGAATTATCCCTGCATTAAAAAATATCCCGAAAATAGAAGTGCTCCAAATGCCCTGCAAATTTAGTATGATTTTTTATGGAATATTTGAGGATTTTAGGCACTAAAAAACTGCAGGAGGGGCAAGCACCTAGACACGACGGTGGAGGGCGCGCCCACACCCCCTGGGCGCGCCCCCCTGTCTCGTGGGCCCACTGTGGCCCCCTCCACTTATGCCAGCACCCACACACTCCATCTTCTTCCCAAAAAATCCCCATCCAGCTCAAGCACGAGTTCTAGCTCATTTTGCTGCGATTTTCGATCTCCTTGCTCAAAGCTCCATTCACAAAACTGCTTTGGGAGATTGATGCTTGGTATGTGATTCCTCCATTGGTCCAATTAGTTTTTGTTCTAGTGCTTTATTCATTGCTAATTTTTGCTGCATAGGTGACCATGTTCTTGAGCTTGCATGTTAAATTTATGAGGTCCGGAGTAATTATAATGCATGATATGGGCTCTAGGCACTTGTAGGAGTAGTTGCTATCAATCTTGTTTAGTTTTATTCACTTTTATTTTGAAGTTACTACAATTTCGGAAATTTTTCCAGAAATAGAAATATGTCTAGGAGAATGTACCAAGGTGGTTCCTCAATAAAGAAAGGACCTAGGCTTGCTATGTGTGAGCAAGACGATGAATTACCAAGGGACGCAGAAGTACGAACTTGTGAGTGGCCATCAGACGATTTTATGGTCAAAGCAGGTTTCAAGGAGGAATTTGACGCATATGTGCGTAATGCCGATCTCGAGGACTTCTTACAAGATAAGTGTCCTCAGTACTATTTGTTGACTGATTCATTTCTGAGAAGGTTTAAATATAAATGTTCGCACAATTCTCAGAGTGTCCTATTTGATATTTACGATAAATCTTATACCATGGACTTAGAGGATTTTACAACTGCTTGCAAACATCCGCAGTGGGGCAATGTAAATGATCCCCACAAATCTGAATTTAGAGACTTTCTTGCTAGTATTACTGTGGGAGAATCTAGGGATATAGCACAAGCTACCATAGGGAGCATTCACTTTCCTGCTATACATTATTTTGCTCTCTTCATTGGTAGATGCATTAACGGTAAAGATGAAGCATGTCATATGTGCGTCCCTGATCTTTGTGTCCTCAAGAGTGTCTTGTTAGGTTATAAACATTATAAATTGGGGGCAATAGTTGCACGTAGGTTGCATAATAATGGTAGGGCTGGAGATTTATTTGGAGGAATTTATGCGACCCGTGTGGCTAATTATCTTGGTATAGCCCCACGAGAGGGGGATATGGTGTTGCCTCCTGCTTATTTAGATTATGACGCTATGGTCAAACATCATTTTCTTAGGAGGAATGAACAATTCCTCCTGTATCGACTAATCTTTGACAGACATAGCTCTGTCCGTGTTACTCTTCCTGCTCCTTTCCTTTTTGATTACCTGGCAAAAGGAAGATATGTTGTTACCAGGGAGGAAGCAGCTGAACACGAGGGGAGAGCGGAAGCGGCTCGCCAACATGCCGCAGCTCAGGAGGCATTTCCTGCTGCATCTCAGTACAACCCCAGTTAAAACTATGGATATCAGCCAGGCTATCCTTGGCCTTAGACCAACTTAGGCCAAAAGCCTAAGCTTGGGGGAGTACGTATTTCTCACCGACTTTACATTCATGTTCACACACTATTCTAGTTGTCAGTGCTCATACTCTTTCATTGTATTATCCATGCTAGTTTAATTTTCTTTTTCTCGCTTTCTTCTTGTGTGTTTGATAAACCTTAAGAAAAACCAAAAAAATAGTTAGTTTAATTTCCATGCTTGTAGTAGAAATTAAAATGAAAACCCAAAAAGATTTCTCGTTCTTCTTCTTGCTTGTTGGGAGCTTTCCCGTGTAAATAGTTTTATTTTCTTTTCTTTTCCTTGGGGGTCGAGAGTAGAAGACCATATTGAAAATGTTTAGTGGCTCTCTTATGCATGATTGTTTATTTCACTTAGAGCCCACATTACTTTGTCTTCTCTCTTGAGTTGAATGCTTGCAGATTCCAGCTTAGTCCAATGCACGTGCACTATTATTATTATACACATCGTTCGGTCGTGCAAGTGAAAGGCAATAATGACGATATTTGATGGACTGGTTGAGATTAGAAAAGTTGGTATGAACTCGACCTCTCTTGTTTTTGTAAATATGATGAGTTCATCGTTCCTGATTCAGCTTATTATGAAGTAAACATATTTGCAATGACCTTTAGAGATTATAGTTGCTTGTGCCATGCTTGATTAGCTATGAGTTATAATGGTTTACCTTGCGTGCCAATATGCTATTAAAATGATTATGATGTGGTATGATGGGATGGTATCCTCCTTTGAATGAATTGAGTGACTCAACTTGGCGCATGTTCATGCATGTAGTTGAAATAAATCAACATAGCCTTCACGATATTTATGTTCTTGGTAGATTATATCCTACTCATGCTTGTATTCGGTGTGAATTAATTTAATGCATGTTCATGACTATTGTCGCTCTCTCAGTTGGTCGCTTCCCAGTCTTTTGCTATCCTTCACATGTACTAAGCAGGAATACTGCTTGTGCGTCCAAACTCCATAAACCCCAAAGTTATTCCGATGAGTCCACCATACCTTCCTATAAGCGGTATCTACCTGCCGTTCCAAGTAAATTTGTATGTGCCAAACTCCAAACCTTCAAGTGAAATTCTGTTTTGTATGCTCGAGCAGCTCATGTTTCAACTAGGGCTGCCTGTATCTTCCATGCTAGGTGGGTTATTCTCAAGAGGAGTGGACTCTGCTCCTCATTCACGAGAAAGGGCCGGTAACCGGGATGCCCAGTCCCATCATCCAAGAAGATAAAAGCAAATCGATATAGTTAAACAAAACTCCCCGGGGCTGTTGTTAGTTGAAGGCACTCGTTGTTTCAAGCAAGCCATGGATTGATGCTTGTTGGTGGTGGGTGAGGGAGTCCTGGATTATGGGGTATCCGGACAGCCGGACGGTGTACATCGTCCGGACGATTGAAGCGTGAAGATACAAGACTCGAGACTCCGTCCCGTGTCCGGATGGAACTCTCCTTGGCGTGGAAGGCAAGCTTGGCGATCTGGATGTTGTATTTCCTTCCTTGTAACCGACTCCATGTAAACCCTAGCCCTCTCCGGTGTCTATATAAACCGGAGAGGTTTGTCCTTAGAAGGTCGATCACAACTACAATCGTACCATCATAGGCTAGCTTCTAGGGTTTAGCATCTACGATCTCGTGGTAGATCTACTCTTGTACTGCCCATATCTTCAATGTTAATCAAGCAGGAAGTAGGGTTTTACCTCCATCGAGAGGGCCCGAACCTGGGTAAACATTGTGTCCCTTGCTTCCTGTTACCATCAGCCTAAGACGCACAGATCGGGACCCCCTACCCGAGATCCGCCGGTTTTGACACCGACATTGGTGCTTCACTGAGAGTTCCTCTATGTCGTCCCTGCAAGGCTCGATGGCTCCTTCAATCATCGTTAACGACACGGTCCAGGGTGAAACTTTTCTCCCCGGACAGATCTTTGTGTTCGGCGGCTTCGCACTGCGGGCTTATTCGTTTGGCCATCTGAAGCAGATCGACAGCTACACCCCTGGCCACCAGATCAGGTTTGGAAACCTGAACTACATGGCGGACATTCGCGGAGACTTGATCTTCGACGGATTCGGGCCTATGCCAGGAGCACCGGACAATCACAACGAGCACGGCTTAGACCTGCTGTCGGGCAATGCTCGCGGTATCACCCCTGTAGTAGCACCGGACCTAAATCCGGAGCAGGTTGCGTTGCCTAAGGACGGAGGGATGGACCTTGCCCCGCAGGCCACACACTCATCGGCGATGGTGCCGGACACAGGCCTCACCTTGGAGGAAGCCTGTGACTCCGGACTCCCAGACTCGTATCCGGTTGTAGGTTCCAGTCCGCGCGCTCCTGAGCCCGCCGAGCCTAGTTGGGCTCCGGTAATGGAGTTTACCACTGCGGATATCTTCCAGCACTCGCCCTTTGGTGACATGCTAGACTCATTAAAGTCTCTCTCTTTGTCAGGAGGCTCTTGGCCGAACTATGTCCGGCTCGAGTGGGAAGCAGGCGATGAAGGAATTCGTTGCCCACCCACCACCCACTTCATTGCCACGGTTGATGATTTAACCGACGTGCTTGACTTCGACACCGAAGGCATCGACGGTATGGATGACGATGCAAGAGAAGATTCAGAATCTATGGGGCGCTGGACTTCTGCCTCGTCACACGACATATACATGGTGGATACGCCCAAGCAGGACGACGGCAATAATCCAGAAGATAAAACCCCCGGGCAAAAGCCAAAGCGGCGGCGCAGACGCCGTTCCAAGTCTAGCAACAGTAAAAACAGTAGCAAGAGCGCTAGAAGGATCGATACTCCAGTCAACTCCGAAGGCAACAACGACCATACGGACCCAGTGATGGAGCAGGATGAGCCAGGTCACGCCGAACACAGTCCGGAGCAGACGCCCGATGACAATGATCCCGAGGGACGAGTTCATCAAACCGATCCAGCACAGGAACAAAGTCCGGATGACGACGCATTCATCATCCCGGAAACACGTGTGGAATGAGATAACCTCCACAGAAAGCTTATGGCCACCGCAAGAAGTCTAAAGGAGCAAAAGCAACGGCTCAAAGCCGCACAGGAAACGCTCAATCGCAGATGGAATAATGTGCTAGACACTGAAGAAAGATACGGCGACGATCGCCATACAAAGAGCTATCCAAAACGTAAGCTACTGCCAGAATTCGACGACAAGACCATTCCACCAAAGAGTAACACGCCCAGGAGGCCAGACGTACCACTTCATAACCGCAATATAGCGGCTACCGATGCCGCGCACGATCTACGTGAACACCTGGATAAGAAAGTCGGCGCGGCCAGGTCCATCTATGGATCTAAAGGACACAGCCCGGCGAGGGACTATGGTCACCAAAATGATTATGCCAATCAAATACCAGTTCGGAATAAACACCGGACACAACAACAGCCGATGGCATCCCACAGCACGTCTAGATACAGAGGGGCTTCTCACCCCCTGTGCTTTACCAAAGAGGTACTGGACCACGAACCCTAAACCCTTTGGATCCAAAAACTTCGTCCGCAGTAAGTAGGAGCCCCCAGCCGTGATTTTACCGGCCTGTTGAAGCTCCTCCCGCACACCACTGACCTCGGTCCGCATCTCCTTGGTGGAATTAAGTGCCTTTTTCAGGTCGGCCGAACTAGCCTTATTCTCCTTTTCAAGGAGTTCATACCGGTCAGCGGCCTTTTTTAACTCCAAAGCCATTTCGGCTATCTTTTCCTCGCTTCGACGATGAGCAGCCTGTTCGGCTCTCAACTCTTTGGCCGCCTTTAGGGCAGCCGCATTGCTAATCCGAGCTTGCTCCTTGGCTTGGGCAAGTTCCGCCCTCAGGGCCTCCACGACAGTAGCACCATCTGCAGCACGAACATATTGCATTAATATTATGCTGCTCTCATATTTTCCTATACAACAACATAAGGACGGCAGAGCACATACCTTGTGATTCGTCCAGCCACTCATTCACCAGCGTGATATCGGCATCAATAGATCTGATCTGCCTCGTTGGTTCGGCAACTTCAATGGACTGGTCGGCGGCCGGACCCACAGATACCTGCGCATATGTACAGCGCAATCATTACTATATGATCCCCCGTTTGCCACCTAGGCGGGCAACCAGAGTCTCAGGGGATACTATCTATATGGAGCACACCTAGCGCGTGCCTCACAGCCAAAAAATTGTGTATTTTTCACTACATACCTCAAAGCCTCTGAGCAGGCTTGTAAATGCTTCATTCAAACCGCTTGTAGCGGATGAAATCTTCTTGAGCACCGTGCTCATTAATGAGCGGTGCTCCTCCGAGAGCGCAGCTCGCTCTAGTACGCCTGTCAGTACGTCCGGCCGGACATTGAACTGTGCCGGACCCTTCTCATCGCCCCCCGTGGGAGACAAATGCTTCAGGCTCAGGGCGGCTGACGCATTGGCTTCCGGCTTCGGCAGATTCGGACTCCTCCGTGACGACACCTCGGTGTCACCCGCTTCATGAGGCGGAGAGGTGGGTGGGGTCTCGCTCTCCATCATCTCCGGAGGAAAATCCCCTGAAGACGAACTCTGTTGAGAAGAGCTGCTAGTCGGACTGCAAAAGATGAATCCTGGTTATTGATCTAGGAGAAACGCAGTACCTTCAAATTAACGATTGACTTACAGCTCCGTGGAGGTCTGGCCTGTTGGCGGGCATGACGTGGTGAGGGTGCCCGTCGGGGCAGAGCCCCTTGGTGATACCTTTTTCCCTAGCTTGGGCATCTCCGTCTCCAAGTCTTCGGAGGCGGCCCTCTTCTTCCCGCGCGGGGAGGAAGCTTTAGCCTCCCCTTCCCGACTATCCTACTTAGGGGAGGTAACAATTCCCCCAGTTCAGATGCGTAGCATGTGAAGTTCGATTTCTTCGTTCTTCCCCTTGTCTTTCCCTGAGGGCATTCTGTTGAGTACCCGGTCAAGCATCTTGGCCATGGTGGGACCAGGCGAGCCTTCGGGAAGTGGCGCCGGACACCTGATTCTCTCCGCTTTGCTGAGCCATTCCTGGCCACGGATGATTTTTAAAATAACAACTATGACAAATACAAAACAAGGTGTCTGGTATCAAGGCCACTTACTTGGGTATCTAGGCGATTGCAGCTTGGGCCGCATCCTCGGTGGTGTCCGGACACTCTACTTTTTATCCGAAGAATAATTTGCACATCCCTTCGAGCTTCAGGCCGAAGAAGTGCTTAACAGTCCACGGGGCTGTAAGGATGACCTACCCTGGAGCGGGAAGCCTGTGCTGGATGTCGGCGGTCAGATATCCGACCTCCCTAAGCTTCGCAATGTCCTCCTTTTGAATCGAGGAGGCCACCCACCGGCCCTGAGGGTTGGATCCGGACATATTGGAGGATCTGGGGTGTTGGAGCTTAGGTCTCGGGTGTTAGAACTCGAGGTGCGAGAAGGCGCGAGGGAGGTGGAAAAGAGGCATAGGCCTCGGCCGCTTTTATAAAGGGGGAGAATATCAAGAGTCCTTAGGGTGACCGCTTGAGTCTTACCTAACAGCACATGGAGTCATGCCAACGGTTGTCGTGGGGTTATGCACTCCCGCATTAATGGAAGATCCCATAATAAGAGGAACACGACCTCTACCTCGACAGGATGTGCCAATAAAACCGCCTCGCAACGCGAGTCGAGGTGGGGCGAGAAACATCGGTTCGTGTTGAACCGGGCCATGATGCGAAGGCACGACGTACGAAGATTGCCAGCAGATCAGATTTATGCTATGCTCCCTACAATGGTGTGTGAGAATCACCTCGCGGATCCGGAGACGATCTATGTGTTCGATAATTACTTTGGAGTATTCAGAGATGGAACCCACCCTGCAATGCCGAAGACAAGACTGCGCGCTGGACTCATCGTCATTGAAGCCTGGTTCAGGGGCTACTGATGGAGTCCTGGATTAGGGGGTATCCGTACAGCCGGACTGTGTACATTGTCCGGAATATGGAAGCGTGAAGATACAAGACTCAAGACTCCATCCCGTGTCCGGATGGAACTCTCCTTGGCGTGGAAGGCAAGCTTGGTGATCTGGATGTTGTATTTCCTTCCTTGTAACCGATTCCAAGTAATCCCTAGCCCTCTTCGGTGTCTATATAAACCGGAGAGGTTGCTCCTTAGAAGGCCGATCACAATTACAATCATACCATCATAGGCTAGCTTCTAGGGTTTAGCCTCTATGATCTCGTGGTAGATCTACTCTTGTACTGCCCATATCTTCAATATTAACCAAGCAGGAAGTAGGGTTTTACCTCCATCGAGAGGGCCCGAACCTGGGTAAACATTGTGTCCCTTGCTTCCTGTTACATCAGCCTAAGATGCACAGATCGGGACCCCCTACCCGAGATCTGCCGGTTTTGACACCGACAGTGGGGGAGTATAAAATTTTACCATTCTGTTTGGGAACTGCCTATAATGCATGTAGTATGGAAGATACAGCCATCTCATAGTTGTTGCGTTGACAGTGAAAGTATGCCGCTCAAAATGTTATTCAATCTCTATTTTAAAATCGAGCTCTGGCACCTCTACAAATCCCTGCTTCCCTCTGCGAAGGGCCTATCTATTTACTTTTATGTTGAGTCATCACCTTCCTATTAAAAAGCACCCGCTGGAGAGCACACTGTCATTTGCATTCATTACTATTGGTTTATATTGGGTATGATTTGACTAGATCTCTTTTACCATGAATTACAATGTTTAGTCAGTCCTTGATCTTTAAAGGTGCTCTGCATTTATGTTTTGCGGTCTCAGAAAGGGATGGCAAGATACCATTTTGTTATATCATATTATGATTGTTTTGAGAAAGTGTTGTCATCCGAGTTCTATTATTATCGCTCGCTAGCTGATTATGCCATTTATATGAGTACTTGTGAGACCTAGGTGTTATTGTGAGTATGGTTAGTTCATAATATTTGCTGAAACTTGAATGATGGCTTTACATGTTTACAACAACAAGAGCAAACAGAGTTTGTAAAAGTTTTTCTTTATCACTTTCAGTTTATCAACTGAATTTCTTGAGGACAAGCAAAGGTTTAAGCTTCGGGGAGTTGATATGTCCCCAACGTATCTACTTTTCCAAACACTTTTGCCCTTGTTTTGGACTGTAACTTGCATGATTTGAATGAAACTAACCCGGACTGACGTTGTTTTCAGCAGAACTGCCATGATGTTGTTTTATGTGTAGAAAACAAAAGTTCTTGGAATGACCTGAAAATCCACGGAGACAAGTTTTGGAAAATATTAAAAAAACTGGCGAAAGAGTCAAGACCAGGGGCCAACACCCTGTCCACGAGGGTGGGGGCGCACTCTCCCCCCTGGGCGCGCCCCCTGTCTTGTGGGCCCCCTGGAGCTCCACTGACCTCAACTCCAAATCCATATATTCTATTTCGCGGAGAAAAAAAATCAGAGAGAAAGTTTCGTCACGTTTTACGATACGGAGCCGCCGCCAAGCCCTAATCTCTCTCGGGAGGGCTGATCTGGAGTCCGTACGGGGCTCCGGAGAGGGGGATTCGTCGCCGTCGTCATCATCAACCATCCTCCATTACCAATTTCATGATGCTCACCGCCGTGCGTGAGTAATTCCATCGTAGGCTTGTTGGACGGCGATGGGTTGGATGAGATTTACCATGTAATCAAGTTAGTTTTGTTAGGGTTTGATCCCTAGTACCCACTATGTTCTGAGATTGATGTTGCTATGACTTTGCTATGCTTAATGCTTGTCACTGGGGCTCGAGTGTTGGTGTCAAAACCGGCGGATCTCGGGTAGGTGGTCCCGATCTGTGCATCTAAGGCTAATGGTAACAGGAGGCACGGGACACGATGTTTTACCCAGGTTCGGGCCCTCTTGATGGAGGTAAAACCCTACTTCCTGCTTGATTGATATTGATGATATGGGTATTACAAGAGTTGATCTACCACGAGATCGTAGAGGCTAAACCCTAGAAGCTAGCCTATGATGATTATGATTCTGTCTCTAAGGACTAAACCCTTAGGTTTATATAGATACCGAAGGGGGCTAGGGTTTACATGGAGTCAGTTACAAAGAAGGAAATATAATATCCGGATCACCAAGCTTGTCTTCCATGCAAAGGAGAGTCCCATCCGGACACGGGACAAAGTCTTGAGTCTTGTATCTTCACGGTCCAACAGTCCGGCCAAAGTATATAGTCCGGCTGTCCGGATACCCCCTAATCCAGGACTCCCTCAGTAGCCCCTGAACCAGGCTTCAATGACGATGAGTCCGGTGCGCAGTTCCGTCTTCGGCATTACAAGGAGGGTTACATCTCCGAATACTCCAAAGTAATTATCGAACACTTAAACCGTGTCCGGATCTGCAAGATGATCTTCACATACCACCATAGAGAGAATGATATTCCACAAATGTAATCTGTTAACAACTTTAGACAACGTGACATGACACTATGGTCGGGTCATTATTCGAACCGTTTTCCCACAACCAGCCATAGCGCATATTGCAAGGCGGTTTCCTCGGCACGTCCTGTCAAAGCAGAGATCATGTCCCCTTATCACGGGATTCCCATAAATATGGGTATGGGTAATCCAACCGCGCCATCAATCGTGGAGCTTGGGAAATAAGCGATTCTCAATGGGAAAGTGGGGAGGCGCACTGTTCTTGTCGCCTCTATAAAGGGCTAAGGTTTCCCCATTTTCACCCACGCCTTCTTCCTCCTTTGCTTATCCATTCTTGCCTCCTCGAGCTCCAGCGCCCTAGTCCACGCCTTCTCCGCACAGCCAAACATGTCCGGAGCAGGAGGCAAGTGGGTGGCCTCCACCGTGAAGGAGGAACATATTGTGAAGCTCCGTGCGGCCGGATACTTGGCCGCGGAAATCGCGCACCAGCTACCGGATGCAGGGCAGATCATTCCAACTCCGGAACCCCACGAGAGGGTCGTGTTTCTCACCCACTTCGACCGTGGACTGGGATTTCCACTTCATCCCTTCGTCCACGGGCTCATGTTCTACTAGGGGCTAGATTTACATGATCTAGCCCCAAATTTTGTCCTCGACATCTCGGCGTTTATTGTCGTGTGCGAGGCCTTCCTCCACATCAAGCCTCACTTCGGCTTGTGGCTACTAATATTTTGCGTGAAGCTGAAGATCGTGAGCGGCTAGCAAGCGGAGTGCGGAGGCGCCATGGTGGGCAGGATGCCCAATGTTACCTGGCTCGACTGCTCCTTCACGGAGACCGTGAAAGGGTGGCAGTCGGGGTGGTTCTACATCACCGAGCCACGCGACGCCAACTAGGCGCGGCCCTTGAATTCCGATCCGGAATTCCCATGCGGCTCACCTCTTGGGAAAAGAAGGGCTTGGCCTGGGGTGAGCCCGCGAAGTTGACCGGACTTCAAAACTGTATCAAGAATATGATGGACAAGAAAATTAAATTTGTCAACGTGGTTCAGGTCATGCTTGTCCGCCGGATTCTTCCGTGCCAAAGACGGGCATTTAGTCTGTGGGAGTTCATCCCGGCCGAACACCAGACACTTCAAGAGCTCTACGGCATGACACACAAGGACGCATGGAAGGCGCTATTCAAGGCCTCCAAAATACCTCCTCCCTCCTCGAGGACCGTGGACTTCACGCCATGGGCTCCCCCGTCCGAAGAGTTTTCTGACTATCACATGATGTAGTTTTTCCCAATGTACTCATGGGAGGATCTTAAGTCATTGTGTGTATTTAATCAGGAGTATGTGGAGACGGCGGACCGGATTGACTGTCCGGCTCCACTGCCAGAGGGTCCAGCAGATGCTCTACTGACGGAGATGCTAGTCCCGGCGCCCTACTAGGCGCCGGAAAAGGAGGCCGAAAAGAAGTCCCCGGGGACCCGGAAGGGTCTCCGGCGTAAGGTAGTATCGGACGCCTCGTCCAAAGACGACGAGGCACACTCCTCCCCTGAAGGGGAGGAGGAAGAGGAAAGGGCCTCCCCACCTGAGGAGGCCAAAGGGCCTAAGAGGGCGACCCAGGGGACCAAGAAGGGTCCCTGGCGCAAGGCCGTTATACCCTCATCGTCTGAAGACAACGAGGCAGATTCCTCCCATGGAGGCGGGGGAAAACACGAGGAAACTCCGCCTCCCCACACTGGGGAGGAGAAGAAGAGGAAAGCCGCCCCGGAGGGGGAGGCTAGGACGCCCAAGAAGGGAAAGGCGTCCCTTCGGGGTTACTCCGCCACGGCTGCCTATAGCAAGGAGGAGTGGCTGCCCAGGGGGAAGCCCCTAGTAAGATCATAAGTATCCGTACTCTGTTGTACTTTAGTGTGACTTTGCTTCATAGTCTGTTATAACGCTGAACATGTATATGCAGTCCGGCCAGGGTCCATCCCGAGGTATCCTCTTCAGATGGGTCCTTGAGTGATTCGGCGATGAACTCGCTCCCGATGGCCACTACCCCTCGGCCTACGGACGACACGGAGGTGTTGTCCCAAAGGCTCCCAAAGCAGGGGGAGGTGACTTTGGAGACGCCCCAAGGCAAAATTCCAGACGCCGGGCACACGGGGTATAAGATCCCCGCGGATTGTGCCGACGAGAGCCGCAGCAAGCCGGGATCTCAGCCGGATACTGTTCCGGAGCCTACAATGGTTCCAGATTCGGGCAGGCGGCCCCTCACTAGGGAGGGCGAGCCGTCCGTGCTGATGACTTCCGTTATGCCAGAGGCATCGGATAGTCTGCTGGAAGCGCTTCGTGGTGCTTCCATGGATGAAGAGCACTGTACTCTTATGAGTGCGGTGATTCAGAAGGTTCTGTCCGCCAAGAGCGGGCTAACCGAAGCCTGCACCAGCCTCCTGACAGGCTTTGAGGTAAGTAATCAAAGATGTGTGAAATTATCACCCGATAGGTAGTAGCCCCTGATACTTTGTTTGGTGTTCGGAACAAAAAGCCAAACGGAGGGTCGATTATAATCCGCAGGAGTCTAATAGTAGGTGTGCATGTGAATCCGCAGGCAGTGCTGCTTGCCGCTGTTGCCCGCACGGCCGAGGTCACCGGACTCAAACGGGACCTGGAGCAGGCCCAGGGAGAGCTCGGCCTCACGAAGAGGCAGCTCGAAGAGAACAAAGGTGAGTGATACCCCGTTCACGTATCATAAAGAATAGACAAAATTGGTCATTCTAACGACAAAGCATCGTGACTTTGTAATAAGGGCCACAACCAAAGTGGCATCCCTGAGGAAAGCGCTATCCGAGGCCGAAGACAAGGCGGCCATGGAGCGTATTGAGCGCGAAAAGCAGAATGCTAGGGTGGGCGAGGTACAGCAAGAGCTCAAGGAGCTCGGAAAGAAGTTCGAGTCCTTGGAGCGTGACCTCAAGACAAAGGAGTCTGAGCTTGCGAAGGCTCTTACGAGTATGAAAGACGCCAAGGCCGAAGCCGAAAAGGCTCAGTAGGAAATCCAGGCTGCCAAGAAGATAGCGGTGGGTAAGACATTCTTTATGCAAAGCAAGCATGTGGAGGAGACGTTTCTTTTACTTAACCGGATTCAGAGCTCTCCAGGGGCATTCGCAGATCTGCCATGCAACGTATCTAATGCTGCGGAGTTCTACCGTGCCGGGGAGGGGAGCTCAACGGAGAAGTTGTTCTCGTCCCAGTATGTTGGAGCCGAACACCCAATGCCTCTGAGTGACCAACTCAGGCAGTTGGTTGAACTCCACAGGGCGGCCGAAGTGGCTATGAAAAATTTCATAGTCCGGATGTGGCCTGGTGAGCCCCTGCCTGCTAGCTACTTCGGCCTGATAAAGAGTATGGTGAATGCCTGTCCGCGGCTTGAAGTGATCAAGCGATCCATTTGCATTGAGGGTGCCCGCCGAGCCTTTGCTCGTGCGAAGGTGCATTGGGGCAAGCTGGATGCGGAGAAGCTGGTGAAGGATGGACCACCGGAGGGCAAGGCGCATCGCTATCCCGAAAAATATTATGATGGCGTTATGAAAGGCGCTCGTCTCATTGCCGATGAATGTACCAAGGACACGATCTTTGAGTGAATGTACTTCTGTCATTGTTGTAATATAAAGACGAAGTTACTTGCGCTATATAGCGCTTTTTGATTTAAAATATTACCTTCTGTGTGGCTGTTTATAAAATTCTGAAAGTAGGCCAGTCGTCGGGTTCCGCCCCCACATAGCTAGTATCGGGGTGTTCCTGGAAAAACCCAGACACTCTTTATCCAAATGTTTGGTCCCTGAAGGAGGTGTTTGGCGCAGCGAACAAGGCAATCGGACTATGCAGCTTTATAACTTTCACTTAGCCATAGAAGTCTACAATTTTAAATTTCGGCGAAGCCCCTAAAATTCGGAAAGCCGAATTAGGGTGCTATATACGCCTAAATCGGACGAGGCCAATTCCTCGCCTAAAGCGGAAAAAATCATTAAGGATTTTAAGACCTCTCGAACAACGACCAGCTCTCGCCGCATCATGCCAGTCAGTTTTCGGCTTTCTCTACTGAGGTGCTCGTCTGGAAGAACCGGGACAAAATTGCAGTAGTTCTCCCTGCGCTACCTTAGCCGATATAATGGAACGTAAGCTACCAAAACAAGGGAGCCGGGCAAACCCAACTATCGACCCAAGACATGATTCGGAGCTGATGCATATAATGCTATAAGTTTGCGGTGCTGCACTGTTGAAAGTGTTCAGACTTGTCCTGCCGCATTATGGGGCGCCATAAGAAGCCCCTGGCAAACTGAACGTACCAAGTTGTACGGATGCAATATTAAATAAACATTTATAGGAAAGATGTGCAAATAGGAATAATAAGCTGACGCTATATATTATCTCCCATTGATGAATAATATGTCGAAGCGTATGTTTACAGTGAATGCGTTAAGCAGAAGTAAATAGGACTATTTGACATGTCCTATCCAAGGGCGGGCTGCATGTAGGTATATAAAACAGGTATAACGATCGTGAAGAGATTCCACCTGGGTATTCCCTTTGTGCACAAAGCCTTTTGCCTCCTTGGTTTTCTCTCCTGTGCAAGTCGGACCATCCGACTCTTCTGAAGAGGCTGCCCGAAAGCAGTATCCTGAAAGATAAAGGGGGGTTATTAAAGTATGTTGCGGCTGAGCCGCACTGTTGACTGAGTCCCTATTGTGCCTCCGCCTATGCCCATGGTATTTTTAGTGCGTAATTATGTACGCGCGGCATGAATGCTGCCTTGATGGGGCTGGAGCGGAGGCCGGACGGCTAGCCGCGCTCTTGGCGTGCCTAGCGATCCTGTTGCGGGGTACTCCGGACTCGCTTGACGGTGTTCGGGGTTATTGTCGCCGGATTGGTGGTTTGCCGAAGAAGGCCGCATTGTACTTCCGCCGCGAGGGCCGCAGTATGCTCTTCTATACGGAGAGAGCGGTCCATGTTTCCGTTGACTATTATGATCCCGCGAGGTCCTGGCATCTTGAGCTTGAGGTATGCATAGTGAGGTACCGCATTGAATCGAGCGAATGCGGTTCGTCCAAGCAGTGCGTGATAACCACTACGGAAAGGGATGATATCAAAGATTAACTCTTCGCTTCGGAAGTTATCCGGAGATCCGAAGACCACTTCCAATGTTATAGAGCCCGTGCAACAGGCCTCTACTCCTGGAATTACACTTTTGAAGGTAGTTTTGGTGGGCTTGATTCTCGAAGGGTCAATGCCCATTTTGCGCATTGTGTCTTGATAAAGCAGGTTCAGGCTGCTGCCGCCATCCATAAGGACTCGCATAAGGTGGAATCCGTCAATGATTGGGTCTAGGACCAATGCGGTTGAACCGCCGTGACGGATGTTGGTAGGGTGATCCCTACGATCAAAGGTGATCGGACAGGCTGACCATGGGTTGAATTTCGGGGCGACTGGCTCCATCGCGTAGATGTCCCGCAGTGCTCGCTTCCGTTCCCATTTGGGATGTGGGTGGCATAGATCATATTGACCGTTTTCACCTATGGAGGAAATTTCTTCTGTCCTCCCGTGTTCGGACGCCAGGGCTCCTCGTTGTCGTTGCTGTGCAGCCCCTTGTCCTTGTTTTCGGCGTTTATTTTACCGGCCTGTTTGAACATCCAGCAGTCTCTATTGGTGTAGTTTGCTGGCTTATTCGAGGTGCCATGAATTTGGCACGAGTGATCAAGTATGCGGTCCAGACTGGACGGTCCCTGATTGTTTCTTTTGAACGGCTTTTTCCGCTGACCGGATTTCGAGCCACTGAATCCGGCGTTGACTGTCGTGTCTTCAGTGTTGTCGCATTGTTCCGTCGCTTATGTCTGTTGTGCCGTGGCTTGCCGTTATTGTTGCAGACATCTGAGGTGCCGGAATTTATTGGTGTGGTGCTACTGCGAGCCAACCAGCTGTCCTCGCCCGCACAAAAGTAGGTCATGAGTGTTGTGAGGGCCGCCATGGACTTTAGTTTTTCCTGGCCGAGGTGTCAGGCGAGCCACTCATCACGGATATTATGCTTGAAGGCTACTAGGGCTTCAGCATCCGGACAGTCGACTATTTGGTTCTTTTTGGTTAGGAACCGGGTCTAGAATTTCCTGGCTGACTCTCCGGGTTGTTGGGTAATGTGGCTCAAGTCATCGGCATCGGGTGGTCGCACGTACGTGCCCTGGAAGTTGTCGAGGAATGCGTCCTCCAGGTTTTCCCAACTGCCAATGGAATTTGCCGGCAGGCTGTTTAGCTAGTGCCTTGCCGGTCCTTTGAGCTTAAGGGGAAGGTACTTGATGGCGTGTAGATCGTCACCGTAGGCCATGTGAATGTGGAGAAGGAAATCTTCGATCCATACTGTGGGGTCTGTTGTGCATCGTATGATTTGATGTTTACGGGTTTGAACCCTTCTGGGAATTCATGATCCATCACTTCGTCAGTGAAGCAGAGGGGGTGTGCGGCGCCTCTATGCTGGGCTATGTGGCTACGCAGTTCGACTGAGTCCGGTTGGCTCTATTCGGCCCGATCGGACTTGTCGATGGTGTATCCAGCGTAATGATCATCGTTACGTGTTGGGGCACGCCCCCGCGATCCGTAGCTCAATCTTGGCTGTCCTGCCTTGTTTTCCAGTATATCTTGCAGGTCCTGCCTATTGCCTCGGGCCGTAGTGTATTGGCATGGGGGTGCAAGCTGGTATTCGGGCTGATATGCCGTTTTATCTCGACCACGAGGTGGCCGTTCAGCCGTGTGGCGCTCGAGTCCGTATTCCTCAGCTGCCAGGACTTCAGTTCATCTGTCTGTGAGCAGGTCTTGATCAGCTTGGAGCTGCTGTTGCTTCTTTTTCAGGCTCCTCGCAGTGGCCATAAGCCGGCGCTTGAAGCGCTCCTGCTCCACGGGGTCCTCAGGCACGCCGAACTCGTCATCGCCGAGGCTAATCTCGTCTTTGGAGGGGGGCATGTAGTTGTCCTCCTCAGGATATCCGTCTGTCGCCTGTTCGTCTGGGCTGACCTACCCGTCTTCCTGTTTGGCCTGCTCAAAGGCAGGCTGATCGGGGTTGTATTCATCTTCGGCACCATCCGGATTGTTTTCGTCTCCTATGCCGATATTGCTGTGGCGGGGCTTGGAGCGGGCCGACAACATCCATGCTTTGCTTTCTTCCTTGATAGGTTATCCCCCATTGCCTCATCGCCATTGGTTTCTTTCGGAGTGTCCACCATATATATATATATATATATATATATATATATATATATATATCATATGAGGAGGTGGTTGTCCACCGCCCCGTGGGGGTGGTTCCTGTTCTTCTCCTGCATCGTCGTCCACACCGTTGATGTCTTCAGAGTCAAAGTCAAGCACATCGGTTAAATCATCGACCGTGGCAATGAAGTGGGTGGTGGGTGGGCAATGAATTCCTTCGCCGCCTGCTTCCCACTCAAGCCGGACATAGTTCGGCCAAGAGTCTCGTGACAAAGAGAGAATTTAACGAGTTCAGCACGTCGCCAAAGGGCGAGTGCTGGAAGATACCTGCAGCGGTGAACTCCATTACCGGAGCCCAACCGGATTCGGCGGGCTCGGGAGTGCGCGGACTGGAACCTACAGCCGGATACGAGTCCGGGGGTCCGGTGTCACAGGCTTCCTTGGGGGTGAAGTCTGTGTTCGGCTCTACCACCGATGAGTGTGCGGCCTCCAGGGCTGGGTACACCCACCCATCATCGGGGAATGCAATCTGCTCCGGATTTAGGTCCGGGGCTCCTGCAGGGGCGATATCCCGAGCATTGTCCGACAGCAGGTCTAAGTCGTGCTCATCGTGACTGTCTAGCGCTCCTGGCGCAGGCCTGAACCCGTTGAAGATCAAGTCTCCGCGGATATCGGTCGTGTAGTTCAAGTTTCCGAACCTAACCTGGTGGCCAGGGGCGTAGCTGTCGATCTGCTCTAGATGGCCAAGCGAATTGGCCTGCAGTGCGAAGCCGCCGAACACGAAGATCTGCCCGGGGAGAAAAGTCTCACCCTGGACCGTGTTGTTGTTGACGATTGAGGGAGCCATCAAGCCTCGCAGCAACGACACAGAGGAACTCTCAATGAAAGCACCAATGTCGATGTCAAAATCGGCGGATCTCGGGTAGGGGGTCCCGATCTGTGCGTCTAAGGCTAATGGTAACAGGAGACAAGGGACACGATGTTTTACCCAGGTTCAGGCCCTCTTTATGGAGGTAAAACCCTACGTCCTGCTTGATTGATATTGATGATATGGGTATTACAAGAGTTGATCTACCATGAGATCATAGAGGCTAAACCCTAGAAGCTAGCCTATGATGATTATGATTCTGTCTCTAAGGACTAAACCCTCCGGTTTATATAGATACCGGAGGGGGCTAGGGTTTACATGGAGTCGTTTACAAAGAAGGAAATATAATATCTGGATCGCCAAGCTTGTCTTCCACGCAAAGGCGAGTCCCATCCAGACACGGGACGAAGTCTTGAGTCTTGTATCTTCACGGTCCAACAGTCCGGCCAAAGTATATAGTCCGGCTGTCTGGATACCCCCTAATCCAGGACTCCCTCACCGAGTGCCATGATTTCAGATCTGAACCTATTATGTTTTCATGAATATATGTGTGTTCTTGATCCTATCTTGCAAGTCTATATTAACCTATTATGTGTTATGATCCGACAACCCTGAAGTGACAATAATCGGGATACTTCTTGGTGATGACCATAGTTTGAGGAGTTCACGTATTCACTATGTGCTAATGCTTTGTTCCGGTTCTCTAAAGGAGGCCTTAATATCCCTTAGTTTCCGCTAGGACCCCGCTGCCATGGGAGGGTAGGACAAAAGATGCCATGCAAGTTCTTTTCCATAAGCACGTATGACTATATTCGGAATACATGCATACATTACATTGATGAACTAGAGCTAGTTCTGTGTCACCCTATGTTATAGCTATTACATGAGGAATCGCATCTGACATAATTATCCATCACTGATCCAATGCCTACGAGTTTTTCACATCTTGTGCTTCGCTTATTTACTTTTCCATTGCTACTGTTACAACTACTACAAAACTATTATCTTTACTTTTGCCACTGTTACCATTACTATCATACTATTTTGCTACTAAATACTTTGCTGCAGATGCTAAGTTATCCAGGTGTGGTTGAATTGAAAACTCAATAGCTAATACTTAAGAATATTCTTTGGCTCCCCTTGTGTCGAATCAATAAACTTGGGTTGAATACTTTACCCTCGAAAGTTGTTGCGATCCCCTACACTTGTGGGTTATCAGCAGCCCAGAGTGGGATCCCAGGTCCGAGCCCCTGGTGAACTCATGAGTATAAAATCCGAACACACTCATGTGTCCAGACTTGTCACGGTGTGATATTTTCATCTGAGACGTACTTTTTTCAGTCCGGCGAGGTCCCGCGCCGAACAATCCTCGTCAGAGGATTCGCTGGGTTCGGATGCAATGGGGAGTGGGACACCGACAAAGGCCCCCTTCCCCAAACATATGACTGAAACTGAGGTTTCATCCCAGAAGGACCCAGGCCACGGAGGGGGGGGGGGAAGATCGCAAAGGCGGCGCCAGGAGGCCAGACTTCGGGGTCCAAACATACGGGAGAGAAGGCTCCCGTGAACGTCAACGGCGGGGGTTATCTTGAATCCGGCCCCTAGCCGGACACAATTCTGGAGACCCATAAGGCCGTAGGGTCAGGCAGGCGACCTCCGTCAATTGGAGGAGGTATGACTGCTCCACCAGCAACCTCTGTCCAACTAGAGGTGCCGGACACTTTATTGGTGGCGCTAAAGGGTGCGTCCATCGTTGATGAACACCGTGCCCTTATGGGTGCGGTGATTGTGAAGATTCGGTCCGCTGAAAGTGGACTGAATGAATCCTGTATCAGCCTCATAAGAGGCCTTGAGGTATGTTTTATGAGGTTATGTCATAGTATGGATAGTAGCCCCTGATACACTATTTGGTGAAAGAAAGGCCAAACAGGGGATCAATTTTATGTTCGTAGGAGACTCATTTGATGACATCTATCACTCTTTTATATAAGCAGGCGTCTATAGCGACTGCCGCCTCCCATGTTGTGGAAGTATCCGGACTGAGGCATAGTCTAGAGCGGGCCGAAGGAGAACTTGGCCGGGTGCAGAAACAGCTGGAGGACAACCAAGGTATACAAAAAACCTTGTTTATTAAGCACAAATGAAGAGGTGTGCGTGATGATAATATTTATAATGTGCTCTAGGGGCGACGGCCGAAGTTGAGGCCCTTAAACAGGTTGTGGCCGAAGACGAGAAGAAGGCAGCTGCAGAGCAGGCTCTCCGTGAGAAGCACGAGGCCAGAGTTATTGAGGCTGAGCGAGAGCTTCAAGTGGCCGTAAAGAAATGTGAGACCTTGGAGCAGAGTTTATCGTGGAAAGAATCCGAACTCTCCCAGGCTTGCCAAGCCGCAAGTGAGGCCCGCGGGGAAGCCCAAGGTGCCATGAAGGAAATCCAGGAGGCGAGGAAGATTGCGGCTGGTAAGGCTTTTTCTATACAAAGC